>NW_028281311.1:0-142966 GCF_059751285.1 Brachycentrus maculatus | reverse complement strand
AGAGTATTTGTATGGTTAGCGCGTATATAAATTTTAGCAATGAATAATATTCCATTACAATGTACTTTATTTCCCAATATCCAAACGACCACAATATCCCGTTTCAAAAAAAATCAGCTCAGTTTACATAAATTCCTTAAAACCAAGTTCTATAAATATTAAAATGAAGTTCATTGTGGAATGTGAAATGTCACATGTGTAGAGCAGTGGTTCCCAATTAGTTTTTCCTGCGTACCACTTCAAGAAAGACCACAAACTTGCATACCCTTTATTGAGGAAATGATAAATAAAAAATGGAAAAAATATCATCAAAATGAAGTTCTATTGACGGTGAGAATCAGTTTAATGTGACAAATGTGCAAGTTTTGTCCGCCTCCGTAGTGAAATGGTCAGCACCCACTGCTACCGTTCTAGGGGTCCCAGGTTCGATTCCCAGGGGGGTCAAATGAATATGATTGATTTTTATTGTAGAGTGTTTTTTTTTCACTCTAATATTTATTCAATATTACCCTGGATTGGTACCTGAAGTGGAGGGCTGATCACCTTTCCTTCATGTGTTTACGATCAAGGTAACACTGCGTTAATATGATGCAGTGACCTATGCACGGTTGTGCTGCGGATAAGGGTTTAAACAAAATAAAAATAAAAAATGTGCAAGTTCGAGCAAACAAACTCTGAATAATCATATTACATTGATGGAATAAATATGTATTTGTGCAATTTTTGTTTGCGTAATTATTTTTTACTGAGTAAACTATGTTGTCCTCCTCCGTAGTGTAGTAGTTATAGCATCTAGCTACCGTGATGGAGGTCCCGGGTTCGATTCTCAGGGGAGTAAATAAAAATGGGTGGTTTTCTCTTTCATATTATTTAATATTATCCTGGACTGTAGGTATTTAAAGCACCCAAAGCCCCTACCGAAACCTGCTCTACCTACCCCTGGTACCTAAAGCGCAGGGCTAATCACCTTGCCTTCATTCAATTGACGCTCAAAATAGCACTGCGTCGATATGATTCAGTGCCTTGTGCACAATTGGGTGCGTATAAGTGTAAAAAAAGAAGAAGAAGAAACTTTCATAAAGTGGATAGATTGCCGCGCGTTACCCTGGAGGTACGCGTACCGATAATTGGGAAACACTGATCTAGGACATAAAATATTGTAGGAAATATTTTGAATAGTTATTGAATAGTTGTTTTTGATTGATTGATATAAAACTTGAATTGTAGTTTTCGATTAATTAAATTTACAAGGAAATCAAAAACAACGATTGAATAGTTAAAATCGGTCCAAAAGCCCGCCTGTTTAAATAGTTAAATTTATAGGTACCCCGTACAAACCGTTGCAGTCGTTAAACGGCAACGCGAACTTAGCTTTAGGACTGTTACATTTTATTCAAAGCTCGTTTGGTTGTACAAAAGCTTTTCCTGCTTAGCGGAACTGCCGCTAGATGGCGTTGCGCAACGCCAAACACGTCCCCAACTGCTGAAACGAAAGCGCGAAGAGCACAAACAAAAAGAAATATTGGCAAGACTTGGCTGGTTTGTTTGTTGGGTTTGAAGAGTGGGTTCCTTTTTGTTCTTGTTCGGAGTTTTGTTTGTCGGCAGATTGCTCCTTTTTCGTCCTGTTATATGACAATATTGAGAGGAAATTGAATCAGTGAAGCCGCGGCAGTCAGATCCGCCGCCGCGGCGCAGCGGGCGCTGATGAAAATACTCACTGACAATAATTTTCGCTACGCAGACGACATAAATATTAGATGAAAAGTGCAATTTCTTCCGTTGCCAGTTTGAAAATAGCCATGTCTTCGGATAAACGGCACTACAGGGTGTCCCCGGGGCGAGGCGGGAAGGCTCCGCAGTACGGATACGTCCCGTGTCCTAGGTCAGAAGAAGTAGGAACCGAAGTCCTGGCTATGATGACGTTAGCGCATGACGGTGAGTATTTTCCCGCTCTTTTATCTGTCATTGCAATTTTGGCGGCAACTCATCAGCACATTGTTTAATTGTACTTTTTTAGGTGCCTTACGATATTTCTTTTTTTAAAGCCTAAATTGCACGATTTTCTGTCAACGATGAAAAAATGGAGAGGTCATAAAATATTTTAATATTATAAAGTTGTCCCATTGATTTCATTTAACATTTTCATGGTATTTCAATAATCGATTAGAAATGATTCTAACCGCGATATTTTTTAGTTTGTAGTTCACGTTAATGATTTTTTTTAAACCGCATTTTAAATGCAGTCAACACTAAACAAATAAGCAAATATATTACAATTAAAGTATTATTTTTAACAAAAAAAAACATTTATACGTTGACGTTGAATTTTTAAATAATAAAAAATATATATTTAAATTTGAAGTTTTTGTTTTTTTTTCGAATTTTCTTGACGATATTAAAAAAAAACAAATTTAGTATTTAACTAATTTCTACTTGGTTTTGTTTAAATAAGCGGTTTAGATAATTATCTTATCTTCTTCAGAGTAGACAATATATAATAATTTTAGTTATATTTGTCGAAAAAAATTGCAAAAAGTAGTTCGATATCAAATAAGAAGTAGTTAAAAACAAAGTACTACATAAAAAAATTCTTATTTCCTTGTTCACGTTGTAACGTAGGTGATAAATTTCAAGTAAAGTGTTCACGAAAAAACCATTAGATTTATTTGAAAACTATAGTGACTTCAAAAATATGTTTAAAAAAAAGTGCGAAAAAACGACTTTTTGTAAATACCTGTAATAGGTATTTTTACCTGTGACAGGTTAAAAATGCATTTTGAAAGCGACTTATTTATCTCAATGGCAACGCCATCTGTTGAAAGTAACATCAATACACTCAAAACTTAACATTGCTCGTGGCGAGCAGCGTGCTTCTTGACAGTGTGTGTAACTAAGCATTCTCAATGTTTTCGATTGCATTGTTGTCTCATTGTTGATATTCCGTAATAAGCATTGTTGAATTAAACTTATTAGAAAACATGCTTTTTTCATTATTTTCCAAATAACCAGACTGAGCTACAGCGACGCGTGGCCGGGTATAGCTAGTACAATACATAATGAGAATATAAATATTTCACGTAAAAAAATACAAATCGTGAAAATTACTGTAAAGAAAACGTATGTAATTTATTAATAGAATGGTAATAATTTACGATATTCTATTTTACATTACAATGGTTTCTTTGTTTAGATCAAACTATCAAAAAATGCGAAGAAATTGATTATGTTACAAAGAATTAAGTAAAAAAATCTTTTTACGATAGTTACGAGACATGCAATACAATTTTAGCTTATAAATTATATGTTGCCTCAATTTACCAACATCGAATCCTAAAATGGAAAATGTTTTGATGATGCAACAAATATGTAACATATGTTATATTATGGCCTTGCTCGAATAGCGATAGTTTCTTTTATTTTCTATCATAAACTATTGTTTGTTTTACGTTTTACTGTTCCAGACGGAAATTTAATTTATAGGTCACCATTTTGATGTAGACTATTGATACTGTAGACCAGTGGTTCCAAAAGTGGTCCTTACGGACTCCCAGAAGTCTCCGATATATTCAGGGGGTCCGTGGAAAATAAAAATTGATTTGGAGGTGTCCGGACAACGTCAAGGTGTCCGCTTAAGGTTGAATATAAAATTTTAAAAAATGTGACACATTTTTATTTATCTTTATTGATTGCGAGGAATAGGAAAGAAAAACTTATTCTCGCAGGTGTAAGTGAAGTAATGCGCAATGCGTTTCATAAACCACCTTTCGATATTAATAAATGAATTTTACTGAGTATAATTATACTGTATAAGGAAAGGACACTTCATGTGACTACTTTCTACTATTATACTGAATTCTCTATACAGCTTGACGAGTCAATATCACCAGGAAACGAAGTGTTACTTTTAGCTAATGTGAGATTTGTAAAAGTATAAAAAAATCCCAAGAGTTATTATTTGCTATGTTTGGAAATTGTCGTTTTTCAACTATATGTTTTATTTTAATTTTTTTTTACGTCATCATTTACCATTCAAGGCATCAAAAATATATTTGTAATTTTTCTATTATGTATTTATAGTCTTTTTCAAATATCGTAGTCATACAGGAGAAAGTGACCAAGTGCATTGTTTTACAAAAACGTTATCATTAACTTTTTGATATCTTACTAGCTTAATCTTGCCCTGAAAAAATTTCAAAGGATTTTAAACTAGGAAGTTTAATATATTGACTAGTTAAAAATGACAACCTGCAATTGTGTTTATTTTCTTGCGAAGCAATAGTGACTTAAATGGCCCTCCTGAACATTATACGTTTTGGTAGTTGTTTTTTTTTCCTGTACGACTACGATATGGTTCGAGGGCAAGTTTTGACTATGAAAAGGGGTCCGCGGGCCAAAAAAGTTTGGAAACCACTCATGTAGACTGTATTTAAAACTTTGAACGCGTTAAGCAAAAAATAAAGGTTGATTTAAAAAATACAAATTTTTCATAAAAAATATAGTATTCTATAAAATTCCTTTTATTTGTTTACTTTAGTCAATGGCTTTTACAAGTCATGGACTATAGCCGATTTAAGCGTCCAAAGGAGAAAAAAATATAGGGCGATTTTAATCGATTTTCGCGTCCAAAGGGTTAATATCTTATGTAGTTGTTTTTAAATTTAATAGAAAGTACTATTTTGTTTTCTAAGTGATTTTTTGGGGGTATTCTGTAAAACGTTCGTGTTTGTTAAAATTTACATTTAATACAAATCTTCTTCCTGGCTCAATCCTAACTTATCGTCTTCGTAGACCATTGTGGTCAGCTCTCTTTGTCCTTAGGTAGTAGGTTCTTCTATCATAGACAACGTCACCTACGTCATGCCAATTTATAACCCTTTCCTTGGACGAACTTGTTTCTTCTTCTTCACTTTGATTGCCCCATTGAATCCCACAAGCTAGCCCTGACAGTCTCTGGATCGCCGAGAGAAAAATAACCCTCGCTTAGTATTAAAATAATACAAAAATATTACAGTAATATCGCAATTGAAGATCAAAGGCTTATTTTAAACGAATACTACCAGAATACGAGTTTTATAACAGGGCGATACGATGTTATGTATAATAAATTATTATCTCGCTTTTATATCGCTCAAAAGGGAAATTTAAATATCTCTTTGTATGCTATAAACACAAAACAAAATTTTTATAAACGAAGATACTAGTAAGTTATTTCGTATTTTAAATTCAACATATTTATCATGAAAAAGTGAAATAAATAAATACAAAAAAATATTTAAATTCTTTATTCGGCAAATTTTGTGGTAATATCTTTGATTAATATTTTTAATGTAAAATTTACTCGGTAAATACCACTATTTCTTTAGATCTATTGTGACACGTATTTCAAAGTATGATGTTTGATATGGACGACGATGCTGAATGCTCAAATACGCTTTGTAATAGGTTTTTATTTTTGCGGTATTCTTTAAGTGGTGTTATTATTTATTTACTATACTATATTTTATTTGGGAATATAACAGATCAATAATATCGAGTTATAGACATATGAGAGTATTTATTACAGAAAAAGTAGGTACTTATACTTTTACAAACGAACGGCTACAAAGAAAAACTATTTAAATATATTTTTATTCGAATTAAAATCAGTGGAAACAAAAGATTTTCTAAATATCACAACAGGTTTACTGAGAATAATAAATTTTAAAATAAAGCTTCTTTCAAAAATAAAATTACAAAGCCTGTATTTCTAATTTAAAAAAATAATTTTACATCGATATTGTATTATTTTCAATATAAATTAAGGATATCCGATTTATTACCTATTTTCTTAGTATTTTGAAAAATAAAATTAATAAGACTTTATTTCTATCGAAAAAAATGTTTTCATCGATTAAATTTGTTTTCATCAATATAAATAGAAAATGTTAAAAATGCAACCTATTTTCTTTGTATTTCGAAACCGTTGTATTGAATTTGAGTCAAGCTCATCACTCAATAGTTGTACTGATATTGACCCTAAAATCTGATCGATTTTATTGAACTGCAGTTAACCCATAAAGTCACGAATCGTGAATATTTTAATATCATTCTATGAAGCGGCTATAAATCTGTGCACTCGTCAACTTCCAAATTAATTTACGAGCTCATAACGGATTGATGGTGAAATAATAAACAGTAAATAAAATAAGTCTGCGCTATTATGGACTGAAAACCAAACTGTTATTTTGCGTGAGATAAAGTAATGAAAAATTTGGGGGGTGTATTTCTCCCAGCTGGAATAATGTGAACACGTGATGTGAAAATTATAATTGGTAGCCAAGTTTGCGTTTAATTTTTGGGGTAAAGGGAGATTTACTTTATAAATAGTTCAAGTCAGGTTTCCATACGAGCGTAGGTATTTTTCAATTATATAATGGAAGTGAGCACGAATCACTTGTGTACCTACGTACTTTTATGGTTATATTTATTTAAAAAATAATAATATATTTTTTAAACTTTATAAAATAAAACTTTTTTAACCGCTTTATATTGGTACACTTTTTCGACAAGAACCTTGTCATCCTCAGGGTTTATGTACTAATTCTAAAACATTGAAAAACTCATAGTAAGGTTATAGTTAATTACCCTTCCCTTACACTAAATGAAAATGTGATTTAAAATATGTGATTTAAAAAACGGGAAAAAAACTCCTAAATGTTGCTTTATTGAGCATTGCGCAGCGAATACGTCCACTCCGGACGACAACTTGGTTGGAAAAAGTGTACCAATAAAAAGTGGTTAAAACAAAGTTGTTTTATTTTATAAAGTTTTAATTAATTTGTAGTCTTGAGAAAGAAGCTGAATAATAAAGTTGCAATAATATTTTGTTTTTATATGGTCATTTTATTTTAAACTTGTAATATATTCAAACATATTTAATACAAAAACTCACGTTGAGAGCTTTGAATACTTATTTGATTCATTTTTTTTTGTCTTTTTAAAACCCCTAGCTTCCTTGAGTAAGTATCCGTACCACCACTGATTTCCTGGTCAAAGTTGACGCATCTGGGACAACTGGCTTGGGTCCGTTAGGATCGTATGGCCATTGAACACACTTTTAAAACAATTAAAAATATAGTAACGAAGATGGTTAATATTTAAATAAATTACCTATTTAAATAAATGATAGTTCAATTCATCATAAAATTACCGAGATGTAAAAATGTATATAGTACAAATATTAAAATATAAAGGGGGAATAAAGACCCCAAAATAAGCCATTATGCATAATTAAAAAAAAGGCTGGTATCCTTGGATTTCGATAACGGTAATTTCACCAGTCTGATGATATCAACAGTGACAAAACTCGTTCACTGGTCAAATAAAATAAAAGTAGAAAACACTAAAAAAATGTTGTTTTATTATATAAAGCAAACATGTAACGTTACTAGCGTGTTTTTTTATATCCTAAACTAGGTCTAGAACTCGATTCACAGATATGTAACAAAAACATATTTGCTTTCACCCCAACATATATATTCAGTATATTATCCAATATTGACTTCGTCTAATTAATGATGATGTTTACACTCTCTCAATCCAATACAGCAGTTGTGGGATATTCGAGTACAGAAAAGGTCGGAGGAAATATGTACGTATAAGAATTATAAAATGTTTATTAGGGGTCGTGTATTTTCCCACATAGGCTTGGGTAGGTTAACTTATTCATAAGGTATCAAAAACTTCACCAGGATCTTTCGTTTGAGATAAACGAAGCTAAAATGAGATAAAATTGCAAAACACAAAAATTTATGTGAAATATATTCTGTTCTCCACGTCCAAACTTTGGGAAGTTATATTTTGGCTTCCATTGAAAGGATCCTATATATTACTTCGTCAGACACATCTATACTTGAATTTAATATATTTTATTAAAGAAAACTTCATATTTTGTACCCATATGTAAGATTATTCCCGATTTTTTTTTGCATACTAATAAGTTTAATAAATAATATTTTTAATTTCTATTAAAATTATTATAAAGATTCGATAACTATTTGAAATGACATATTAAGCCCCATCATTTTTATCATCCTAGATGGACTTCATCTGAAATATGAAAAGTTCCGTTTTGCATGTTTTCGGAATGTCCAGAAAATGTACTTTATCCCAGCAAAAGTGGCATATTTTAAACTTAATATTTACCCGCTACACGGCAGAAAGTGTTGTTTTTGCATTTTGAAGAAAAGGTATTGTTTAATAATTTTTTAAATATACTAGTTATTTTTAAAATGGAGAAAAAACATTCAGATTTTACCTAAAAAGATCCGTTGCACAGTAAAAAGTTCAAAAAGTGGCTTGATATTTAGTTTTAATATTTTATTATATTTTTAAACTTTAAAATGATCTGAAAAATCAAGTTTTTTTTTATTTAAGACATTCTGAAAAGGAGTGAGCGATGTGACATATCGCTCACTCCTTTCAACAACGTCTTAAATAAATAAAAACTTTTTCAGATAATTTTCAAAGTCATAAATCAAAAATCGACTATTTTCAGTTGTGCATGTTTTCGGAATGTCCACAAAATGTACGATATCCCAGCAAAAGCGGTATACTTTTAACTTAATATTTACCCGCTTCACGGCAGAAAGTGTTGTTTTTGCATTTTGAAGAAAAGGTATTGTTTAATTATTTTTTAAATATACTAGTAATTTTTCAAATGGAGAAAAAACATTCAGGTTATATCTAAAAAAATCTGTTGCACAGTAAAAAGTTCAATAAGTAGCTTGATATTCATTTTTAATACATTGTATTGTATTTTTAAACATTAAGAATGTTCTCCTGTAAAAATCAAGTTTTTTGATTTGTGACGATCTTGAAAGGAGTGAGGAGCGACATGTCCAAACCATCTCAACACCTTAATTTTATCGAGAGTGTTTATCTCAGCCTTGCATTCTTTTCTTATTTCACCATTCGAACATCCATACGTATACCATCGTTTTGCCGCACATTCGCCCACATTTTTAATTTAATTAACTAATCATTCCAACGGATAAATATTTATAAAAACGATGAATATTACAAAAAAGAATTTGCCGTAAATTAGGAGGTATGAATAAGGATATTAAGTGCTTTAGGGAAAACAGTACGTACAGATTCAGCCAGTTTAATGGATTTGCCGCAGGACATTCCCTGGGGGCCCGAATACGGCCGCGTGTGTAGGGCTTATGGAAAATATACGAACGATTTGTATAATTAAAGCCATTCATTTAATAAATGAGATCCTGTTTGCGAAATTATAACTTACTAACTAACTAACCATCACGCCGTTTCCCCGCAGGGGCAGGCAGAGAGAATAGAACGCCACACCACTGTGTCGCCTCTTTCATTTTTCGCCTCTTCCACGTTCATGCATCTGCTCATCTCACACGCTAATTGTTACAACTTCTAACCTGACCACTTTCAAGTATTTGGCATACTTGATCGTGCCATGTTTTTCTCGGTCTCCCTCTGCTCTTTTTTTCAATAACATTCCCCTCATAAATTTGTTTTACCGTTCTTTCCTCATTCATTCGTTCTACATGTCCAAACCATCTCAACACACCTTTATTAATTTTATCGATAATGCTTATCTCAGCTTTGCATTCCTTCCTTATTTCACTATTCAAACATCTATCATACATCGTTTTGTCGCACATTCTTCTGAGATATCGCATTTCGACTGCATTCAGTCTACTTTCATCCTTCTTTTGCCAAATCCATATTTCACTTCCATACATTAGAGTTGGAACCAGGACTCCGTTGTTCACTGTCAGTTTAGCTTCCGCTGATAGGTTTTTATTTGCTATAACTGAAGGAATCATCAAGGAATTTTACAATATTTTTAGATAACTGCATTTGATTGGGTAATTTTATGGAACAGATATTTTAATTTATAAATAAATTAATTAGATGTCGGAATATTATGAGATTGTATTATTTCACTATTCGAACATCTATTTTAATTTATAAATAAATAAGTTAGATATCGGAATATTATGAGATTGCATTATTTCACTATTCAAACATCTATTTTAATTTATAAATAAATTAATTCGATACCGGAATATTATGAGATTGCATTACATCACTATTCGAACATCTATTTTAATTTATAAATAAATTAATTAGACGTCGGAATATTATGAGATTGCATTATTTCACTATTCGAACATCTATTTTAATTTATAAATAAATTAATTAGATATCGGAATATTATGAGATTGCATTATTTCACTATTCGAACATCTATTTTAATTTATAAATAAATTAATTAGATATCGGAATATTATGAGATTGCATTATTTCACTATTCGAACATCTATTTTAATTTATAAATAAATTAATTAGATATCGGAATATTATGAAATTGCATCTGTTGTTGGGTGTATGCAGTAAGTACACGGTACGACCCAATGCCAAGATTAACTCTGGTTATTTATACTCCCTGCAATGTGGACTCGTGAACCATCGGCCGATATATTAGCCAAAATCTCTGATCACGCTTTATCCAAGTTGATAATCGCAATTATTCAATTCAATAATTCCATTAATTATATTGTTACTTTCATACATCATACAAAGTATTGTAATTGTAAGTACCTTTTTTGGTATATTTATTTATTTATATTTTTCCATACCTTGATGTAAAGAGTATAAGCTTCTAACGTTCATATAGTAAAAAAAATGGTACGTACAATATAAAAAAATATAAAACATTATGTAAATATATAAAAATATATATATATATATATATATATATATATATATATATATATATATATATATATATATATATATATATATATATATATATATATATATATATATATATATATATATATATATATATATATATATATATATATATATATATATATATATATATATATATATATATATATATATATATATATATATATATATATATATATATATATATATATATATATATATATATATATATATATATATATATATATATACACCCCTGGACAAAAAAATTTACGAGTCCTCAAAAAAACTAAAATTGACACATAATGAATTATTCTTGATATTTAATTAGTTTTTTTTGTATTGTTTAACATATGTGATGACTTCTCGTTACTTCAAGGTTAAAATGAAAGATCTTACTCATGAATTATACTTAGAAATTGCCATTATATACCAGGTATCAGATTATCCGAACCTTAGAGACCCATAACGGTTCATTTATGGTCGAGTGTTTGTGATGGAGTAATAAAAGACATGTAATTTTTTAATTCATATTTAAGAAGAAGGTTCTAATCGCTTTATTTTAAATTAAGTTATTTTACATTTAAACATATTTATAACATTTAAAAATATTTAATACTTAGTGAATTCACCTTTATTTTTTATAACATGTAAAATTCTATTATTTAACGAAGCGTAAAGCGAATCTTAAATTTCTGATGTTATTTCTTCTTCCTAAACTTGAATCAAGTTTTTTTTTAATTCCTCAATGTTTTTTTATTTTTTTTCCCATCTTTTTTTTTTCATAATCGCCCATAAATTTTCTATCGGGTTCAAATCAGGACTATTCCCGGGCCACGTCAACGATTTTAAGCCAATTTTATCCTTGTATTCAATGATCTGTAAGAAAAACAATAAATTATTTATCAAGTGGTCTACAAAGTGCATTAAAAAATAAATATTTGTACTCACAGTGCGGGCTCTATGGCACGGCGCCAAATCGTCCTGAAAAATCGGGTCCGCGGTATACTGCGTAATGTCCTCGATTGTTGGAATAAGATGGTTTTTCAGCACTTTTTTGTACTGGATGGCATTCATCGTACCCTGTATAAAATTTAGAGGTCCCAAACCGTACGCTGTCATGCACTACCAAATCATGACGTAGGGTGAATGTTTAACGGTTCGAGTGACGCAAGACGGATGGTATTTTTCCCCAAGTTTTCGTCGAACTATCTTTATGCCGTCTGGACCAAAAAGGTTGAATTTTGATTCATCGGAGAAAATAACATTTTGCCAATCCTCCAAGGTCCAATTCTGGTGCTCCTTCGCCCAATCCAGTCTAGCCTTCTGCATTTTGTTCGTCAGTAATGGTTTCTTTGCGGGACTTCATGCTTGGAAACCATGCTCCAACTGCCGCCTGAACACTGTTTTTACTGAAAATGTTGATTAACTAGTAGACTGCATCTCTGCGTGTATTTTAAGTGCCGTTAAAAATCGATCGCGCGTAACAATTTTTTTTATTAAGCGATCATCTCGGGCAGATGTCGCGCGCCCCCATCCGCTTCCTTTTTTCCGTTCTATGGATCCAGTTTGTTGGAATTTTTTAAATAAAAACCTCACTGCACCTTCTGAATACCCAACTCGACGAGATATTTTACAATTAGATATGTTTTGTTGCGACAGTGTGATTATTTTGGATTTTATCGCTATCGACATTTGCTTTGCACTTTCCATGATTGTTGTGTTATGTTCCCTCAAACGCGGGTAAAACAAAATTGTTGAGACATTTTAAAATATAAATATTGTAGAAAGGTGACACAAAGTGTCTTTAATTTATTGAACAAAAGAAAGAGGTATCGATAAAGGATTTCTTAGAAAAAGAGTTCAGTAAAGTCAAGGCGTGCGGTAGCAAGTAAACTCGTAAATTTTTTTGTCCTGCGGTGTATATATATATGATTTTGTCGGATTCTGTAGTGTAACGATTAACACACTCGGCTACCGTACTGGAGGTCCCGGGCTTTATTCTCAGGGGGGGGGGTTAAATATTAATTTGATACTTATATGACTTGTTTTAAGTCAATTAATTGTTTACATTTTGACATCTCAACATGTGTAGATGAATAAGAATATGGAAGTATGGGTATTTACAGGGCTTATGACCTGTCATAGGCTGGTTCAGTGATCAATTTCAGTCTGATCAGGATAACATGCAGTGAGTGAAGATCCACTAAAATTGTTCCGTTCTACTCATATATTGAACCGATATGTTAAATACCTGCCCAGAAAGAATAAAATACCTCATTTTCTAGTGTATTTAGTTGGCCACGCGGTTAACCACACTTTATCAAGGTCCATTAACGATCCTAATCGAACCACCTTTCCATTAAATTATCCCAAACCGCGCATGTACAGTCGCCACAATTTGCGAGTCGTACCTAAGAGGAACTATGTAATCCTTCACATCCCTTGAGATTGCTAAGGTAGTTCCTGATTAATGACGTCACACCGTTCATTTGTTTCGCAAACTAGCTTCATGACGCCATAAATCAACAAGATGGCTCGCCGCGGTTTTCATCGCGAAATGTGAAATAAATGCCACAGCTAAGTAAAATAAATTGGTGAAAAATAAACCTACCGTCTGCATTCTACAGGGTGGGTGCTTGGTCTGATGGATGAACCATATTTTTTTTGTTAACCACAAAGAATTATACAGACAGTGAAAGAGCTGGTAAAAATCATAAGACTGTTAATAATAATAATAATAATACGCTTTTGGACGAGGGGTGTACGCGGACGGAGCATTTGCTCTATCGCGCCAACCCGAGCACTGCTCGCTTGTTTTGACATATTTGAATTACATAAGATAAGAAACGGAACTGAGGTCGCCAATGGCCACTTGACGCTTTTTATCGGAATTTATCAAAAAATTATTATTATTATTATTATTTTTTTTTAATTATTGAAATTAAGACTTGTTTTAATTTTTAAAAAAAAAGTAAATTTTTTCATTTATTTTTTTTGTTCGTGTTTTGAATTATGTTTACTCTTTAAATAAAACATAAAATAACCTAGTATTTTTAGTTCTATATACCGACCGAAGCGCCGCTGTAATTACTTGGCTACATTTTTCGACGATAAACCACAGAAATTCTATGCCAATGGAATTATGAAGCTCCCCGAAAGATGGCAAAAGGTCACAGTTAATAATGGTCAACGATTTTCAATTAAAAATATTTAGTTCAAAAATGTACCAAAAAACCGCGGAGTCTTTTAATATGACCCATATATCGCTCACTCCTTTCAACAACGTCATATATCAAAAATCGTTAACTTTCAGTTGTTCATGTTTTCGGAATGCCCAGAAAATGTACTATATTCCAGAAAAAGCTGCATATTTTTTATTTAATATCTACCCGCTACATTGTAGAAAGTGTTGTTTTTTCATTTTGGAGAAAAGGTATTGTTTAATTATTTTTTTGAAAATACTAAATATTTTTCAAATGGAAAAAAAACATTCTGGTTTTACCTTAAAAGATCTGTTGCATAGTAAAGATTTCAGTAAATGGCTTGATATTTGTATTATATTTTTAAACTTTAAAAACGATCTCCTGAAAAATCAAGTTTTGTTATATCTGTCGTTGTTGAAAGGAGTGAGTGATATATATATATATATATATATTCATATATATATATATATATATATATATATATATATATATATATATATATATATATATATATATATATATATATATATATATATATATATATATGGAGATGTAATAAAATAACTAGGTATCTACCTATACATTTTATTAAGTACCTACTTACAAATAGTACCTACATAAAATACCACCAGATGTCGCATGCGTCGCTCAGAATAAAACAAAAGACTTCCGATAATATTATTAACTGTCAGAATCAGATAGATATAGAAATTATTGTAAAGATTAATTAAGAATAAACTTTTATTGTCGTTTCTTTAATTACAAAGCAACACATTGTTTATTTTATTATTATACACCCACTTTACATATTATTTACACTTAATTTTCAAAAGGAAAATATTACCACGTTATATATATATACATATTAATAAATACATAGTATTTTAGGATAAAGGCGCTTAATAAATCATAAATAATTATTATTGTTTTTATTGTCCAAAGCTACCGTGAAAAGAGGTATTTATTTCCTCAGAATCAATGTTAAGGTTCGGTTTTCGTTTCGTCGCAACTCAATTTTGTCTTTTGAATTGTTTTTCTTTAGAAATAAATATTTCCTCATTGAAATAATTATATGATTTTGAAAACAAAAGAGTTATTTAAGTTAATTTTTTCTATATACCTACATATTAAAAAGTAAAATAAAATCCAATCCACATTCTTTGAAAAAAAATCGGGTGTAGAAAAACGTGTTACTTCTACGGCGGTCGGCCAGTGGTTGAATTCTGTGACATGTTATATCCCCTTAAATGTACATATAATTAATCTTATTAAATTAATAATGTCAGAGTGTCAAGTAAAATTTCAAAGTCTGCCGAATATTTTTGCTTATTTTAATACTTTTTATTCAAGTGAATGCTTTGAAAATATTGCGAAAGCAAAGTAATACGACCACGATTATCAAAACGAGTCACACAATACATTTTTGTCGTATAAAAGAGCCATTATGAAGATGATAAATTAAAAAAATGCGACATTATTCATATAATATTTCCTCGTGAAAATGTTTGAATACAGTTAATTTTCTGTTGAATGAAATACGGTCTTTTATATTACAGGAGCAAAGGGAACATATATTTCATGCAAGGAATATTAAAAACGCGTTTCTTTAAAAAAACTTACTGCGATCAAAATGAATAATTAAAATATATAAGAGTATAGCTTATTTGAATAACATTTTTCCCAAATTCACACGATAATTGATCGAAAACTATAAAAAAACAATAATATTTCAAATGCAGAAGCCGTAGCGTAGTTGGGTAGCCGCTTGATTGTAAAGTATCTCAACATAGACGAAGAAAAATTCTGAAGCCTAGGTATTAACAGGGCTTACGATCTGTAGGCTGGTTTAAGTTTACGTTTTGATTTACCATTCACAAGCGAGTTCTCCCTAAATCCCTAGACTTCCATATTCTTCTTCATTAGTATTGTCATGTCAATATGAAAATAGCTTATAAACATTTATTTCTTTATTTATATATCGTTGCCAAACTGCAAAAACTGATCAGATAAATCTATGAAACTTTTAAGTATTACATTTTAATTTATTTATTTATTTTAGTATTTCATTTACAATTATTTATCTGACATTCTTATTTAAGATAAAAATATTTATTTTTAAGCATGATTAAAAGATGATATAAATTTTTATTCAGTTAATGAATTTTTAATTTATTTATTTTACTTTTCGCTGTAAAGAATCCTAAAATATGTTAACAGCGTGAGTCTCCTGTTAAAAGCTTTAAATATATAAAAAAATATTTTTGAAAGGCATAATATTTGCACAATGCATTAAAAAACCGCTTTGTTCCGATTGAAAGGATGACCACAGAAAAAGGAATAAAAAACCTTTTACCCCATTACTTCCGGCCAGCGCCGACGTGTGGATGTATCCACAATTATTATACTGCACTGCGACAATGATACCGGAAGCCCGCTCCTCCGATTCGCGCCTTTTCCTACATCCGGTGGTTAATTCGGCAAAGCCTTCCTTAAATATTTACGGCTGTAAATTGAAATCCAGCAAGGTTGCCGTATTTAGGAAAAGCCGCTCTGAAAAAGGATGTGTTTCGGGAGTCGAGAATATGAATGATACGACCCGAATCAATATAAGATTGAAGACAAATGTAAACGTATCATGTATACTACCCTCTGTTTGCTTCAGACGTCTACTAGTACTTCCTAAAGTATTCATAGAAACATTGTCTTAAAGACGAGAGTCAACCCTGCTTACAACATCGCAATGCTTATAGACGAGTTTAAAAAATAATAATAATCTCTGAGAAAAGGTTGTGAAAGAATTATTTTAAATAATTTTTTGTTTTATAATTTATATTTGAAGCAATAACTTTGTGATTTTCCATTTTATAATTAAAATATAACTTTTTTTTTTAAAATCACTATACATATTTTATTTCATCTTAAGTATAATGTCTACCGGTCTCGAAGCTAAGCAGTAGACATTATAATTAAGTAGTAATAAAATATTTCTAGAGATTTTGAAACAAAGTTACATTTCAATTTTAATATTAAGTTAGTAAGAATACACTGATTTGAAATGTATTTAAAATATTTCGGGCAATAAATAGGGAAAGTAATTTTTTAAATATTGATACTACAATTACATGAAAATTTAGAAATAATAAAATAATTTAAATAATATTTGTCACATCATAATATAATTTTTTTAAGTACGAGTAAAAGCAATTATGGTCTAGAAAATACGAGCTTTTTGTAATGAATAAATATGATATTTATAGCATTTTTGAATATTCTTACTTGTGTCATACTAATGAATTCAGAAAATAAATTTCATTCAGTAAAAACTTTATTAACAGGACAGTATCTTAAAAGTACCTTTTTACTATTTGACTAAACATTTCTATACTTTGTTATTTTAATATTTATTCTAAACCTTATCCGCATCCAATGGTGCATAGAGCACTGCATCGTATTGACGCAGTTTTATTTTGATAGAAAAAACAACTAACTAACCATCACGCCGCTTCCCCGCAGAGTTAGGCAGAGAGAATAGAGCGCCACACCACTCTGTCCTTGCAAACATTCTTCGCCTCTTCCACGTTCATGCATCTCCTCATACATACCCGCCGATTGTTACGACTCCTAACCTGACCACATTCAAGTATTTGGTATACCTGATCGTGCCATGGTTTTCTCGGTCTTCCTCTGCTTCTTTTCCCACTAACATTCGCCTCATAAATTTGTTTTTTTAATTTTGATCGTTACTTACATAAAGACTAAGAAGTCAGTCCTGCGCTTCTTGGACCAGTCCACAGATATATTTTTTCAATATTTGAGTGTAAAATCACAATCATTTATTTTCATCCCCCTGGGAATCGAAACCGGGATCTCTAGCAAGGTAGTTAAATACTCTAACCCAGGGGTTCCCAATGTGTGCGCTGCGGCGCCCTGGTGCGCCGTAGAAAGTAAAGAGGGGCGCCGTGAGTCGATCCTCTATCACTATCCGAAACCACAAATATTCTCAGGTACCTATAAAGCAACAATTTATTTTTTGAGAGCTAACATCTTTCTACCCAACTTTTTTTATTGTAGGTACCTACCTATTTCTTTCGACTATAATATATGTATATACATATATAGTCACATTGACTTTACCAAATAGCTTACTTAAGTAGGGCGCCGTGACAAAATACTAAACTTGTGAGTGCGCCGCGGGCTGAAAAATATTGGGAACCCCTGCTCTAACCATTACACAACGGAGGTGGACATTATAATAGTGTAACTGTTAGTTATTTTACATATTAAAAGCCATGATAAACAATGCGTTAATCCTCGAATGTTTTGAATAACTTCAAAACTACTAACAGACATTATACCTTCCTCTTTCCTACGTACAGAGAATATAAATGTATATTTGTGTTTATATAACGTATATTATATCATTTAGATTATCGAGTTTTACCATGAGTAAACAATAGATTTAGCCATTAGTATATAATAATAATAAAACCCTTATCCGCACCCCAATGGTGCATAGGGCACTGCGTCATATAAACGCAGTGTTATGTTGATCGTTTACACATGAAGGAAAGGTGATCAGCCCTCCGCTTCAGGTACCAGTCCAGGGTAGTATTGAATAAATATTACAGTGAAAAAATCACTTATATTTATTTTACCCCCCTTGGGAATCGAACCCAGGACCTCCAGAACGGTAGCTGAGCGAGTATATAATAACAATAAATAATTCAAGATGGTAATAAATTTAAGGCGAATGTATTTGGAAAAAGGAGCAAAGAAGACCGAGAAAAATATGGTTTAATCAAGTATGCCAAATACTTGAAAGTGGTCAGGTTAGGAGTCGAAACAATCGGTGGGTATGTATGAGGAGATGTATGAACGTGGAAGAGGCGAAGAATGTTTGCAAGGACAGAGTGGTGTGGCGTTCTATTCTCTCTGCCCACCCCTGCGGGGAAGCAGCGTAATGATTAGTTAGTTAATAATTTTAAAAAAATGTTTTTAAATTAATTAATTTTTGTTTTGTGTATATAATATAGAAATATAAAAAAATTAAAAGTATCAAAAAAAACTCCACTGATAAGACACATAAGGTGACTTGTTGGTCCCCGATAAAAAACATGGATTTAAAAATGAAAGTAATTTACATATGAAGCAATAACTTTGTGATTTTTCATTTTATCATTAAAATATAACTTTGTTTTTACTACTACTACTACTACTACTACTACTACCATCACGCCGTTTCCCCGCAGGGGTAGGCAGAGAGGATGGAACTTTGTTTTTAAATCCCTATAAATTATAAGGGAATATTTATTTATTTGTATATGTTTGTTTGTTTATTTGCTGTCCGCCTCCGTGGTGTAATGATCAGCGTGTTTAGCTACCGTGCTCGAGGTCCCGGGTTCGTTTCCCAGGGGGGTGAAAATAAATATTAGTGATTTTTACACTGTAATATTAATTTAATATTACCCTGGACTGGTTCCTGAAGCGCAAGAGTAATCACCTTGCCTTCGTGTAAGTAATGATCAAGAAAACACTGCGTCAATACGATGCAGTGCCATATGCACCATTGGGTGCGGATAAGGGTTATAATAAGTAAGTTTGTATATGAACGTATTTACGAGTATACATACACCCAGATTTATGAATAAATATTTTGACATACCTAAAATATTGGGAAATAAATGTTATTTAAAAAAATAGTACTTTTTACCTACACGACACAAGGCAACCATAAACGTTTCAAAGTTTAACGTTTTCCTTTTTTTCTCTCAGGTAAATATAGAATGCGACAACAAGATCCTTCCTGCAATCGCGCTCCGGTTCCTAATTGATAGATACCCAAGGGGAAAGACCAAAGAGTCGCTTTTAAGTATGAGATAATGCCTTGTATTATGATTATATATTTTGACACTATGAAGCATATACCTCTCTGACTTCTCACAAAATCAAAAGGCTCTAGAAGAGTGGATGCTAGAAAAGACAGCATCAAATTAAGGGTCCAGATGTTTCTGAAGAAAAATGATGAAGTTTATAAGTAAAAATAGCAATTTAAAAATAAAAACTTAAATATTGGTATGACTTTCTGGTAAATTTGGTACATCTTAAAATAAGAAAAATACGGAAGTCTGGATATTTTTAAAGCGTATGACCTATCTTAGGTTGGATAAGTGGTTACTTTACGCGAGTGTAACATTCACCATTCCCGCGAAGAACAATCAAAGTATTTAAAATTTTAAAACTCCTACATACAGTACAGAGTATATCAGTTCTTCTTCTTTTTCTTCTTCAAACCTTTATCTGCACCCAATGGTGCAAAGGGCACACATAAAAAAGCATTCACTGTTCAGTTTATTTCACTGGATGTAAAAATAACTCCTATGGAAAGAACTCTGATTTGTGGATATGTATTTTGACGCACTCAAAATGTTGCGACTATATTATTGAATTATTTTGAGATAAAATAGTTTTAAATTACGAGCGACAATTGTCATAAAATAAAGCATCCAACAAACTTAAATTTCATGTTCACAAAACGGATATAAATTTTCATAAAACGGAATAAAAAAGCCTGTTAAAAAATAAAACCTTAAAAATCGAATAACATCAGATCGAATCAGAACGAATCTGAAAGACATGGAATATTTTTTCAGTTCCTGAAATTTATAGGGTTGTGTGGGTTTACCATATAATGCAGTACGAAACATAGGCTTACAATAGGCTTCCATCTGCCGAAAATATGAGAGGATCATTTTGTTATACAGGCTGTAGCGCCCCCTTCTCTACCTCTTCCCTCCCTACTTTGTTTTTCATCCCCTAAACGAATATCCTCGCGCGAGCTCTAGAACTGAATTATATAATAACATATCCGTACTAAAATGTTCCTACGTTTGTTCAAGATTGGTTGTAACCTGAATCTGAGCATTTTTAAATTAACAATTTGGGATCACTCCCTTATATGTAAATTTTTAACTTACAAATTCGTAGTAATACAAAATAACAAAAAACTTATATTTTTTATGAATAGACAAATAACATACGTACGAGTATGTCACTCATTTTTAAGATGTTTTTTTGTAAATATTGTTCAATATTTTAACATAAAAACGAGTCAATTACCATATTTTCTATACGTAGGTCCAATTTTAAAATCAATTCATTAAAATATTCAAATTCCGGTAAAAAGATTATTTATTTATAGTAAAGCTTTATTTACAATTTTATTTAAAGTGATTGCAAAAAACAGTCGATTACAATGCGAATGACATTTATAACTCGTTTATAACAAAATGACCATGCATTGTTTTTGAAGCAACGATATGTTTACAGTATTACAAAATAATATCATTTCACACGAATTTCGTAAAAAATTAACATACGTTTTGAGATATTATTTTTAACATCTCATCAAAGATGAAGAAGAATATGGAAAATATTTGAGTGTGTCCAAATACTCGTTAACAAATATTGATTTTTTCCACTTAAGAGTTATTCTGTCCGCCTCCGTAGTGTAATGGTCAGCACGCTCGGCTACCGTTCTGGAGGTCCCGGGTTCGATTCCCAAGGGGGGTAAAATAAATAGAAGTGATTTTTTTCACTGTCATATTTATTCATTATTACCCTGGACTGGTACCTGAAGCGGAGGGCCGATCACCTTTCCTTCATTTGTAAACGGTCAAGATAACACTGCGTTTATATGACGCAGTGCCCTATGCACCATTGGGGAGCGGATAAGGGTTTTATTATTATTATTTATTAGAGTTATTTTTACATTTTGACATCTCAATATAGATGAAGAAGAATAAAAAGTCCAAGACAGGTCATAAGCCCTGTAAATACTCAAATTCCCATATTATTCTTCGTCTTTACTAAAATATCAAAGTACAGATTAATTGGTTACATTATCATTCTCAAGTCAAATAAATTAATAAGGTACGAAGGTGATTAAAATATTGTAATTGTAATTTCAATATCTTCAAAACAGGGTAAAAAATTATATATATATTTTTATTTGGTAACATAACTAGTATTTTACCGGGTAATTTTATACTTTCCAATACATAATTTTCAGTAAGCTTTAACATTAAACACGATGTGACTTTAAGCGCCGCTCTTTTATTTAAGAAATTTCCTCTCCATTAATTCTCGGCGTTCTAATTTAATAAATCTGGGTTGGCTTGCTCAAGAAGGGAACATTCGATAGAACTTATTGTTTGAAGCCAAGTAATCAAGATTCTTCTAACGTTGCTGATTTAACTGCAAAAAAGAAACTTCATTTCAACAAAACTTAAATGGATTAATTTTGTAAGGATTTTGCTTAATTGAAAGTTATATTTTTTAAGTGAAAAAACTTTTGCCCTTGAGGTAGTATTTTACGAAAAAGGCGCAATATAAATTATCCAAATTTATATTTTATTTATTGTTTCGGCATTTACTTCGTGGTAAGACATGTTAAAATTGTTAAAGAAAACACTTGTTTTCATACCACTTGACTGTATTTATGACTACTAGACTACATCCTCAGGTCTAAATGTAATGTTTACATTTAGACCTGTAGAAGGAAGCTTAGTTTCTAAAACTAGTAGTCATAAATAAACCAAAGTGGTATAAAAACAAAAGTTTTCTTTTATTACCCAAATTTAATATTAACTTTTATTTTTAATTATTGTTAGGGTCATCTTTTTGGTAATGTTTGAAATTAGTATACAATTTTATTCACTGCCTAAAGGTAACTCAAAAGAGCAAGTTTAAATTATTACTGTTAAGTTAGGAGTAAATTTATTTTGAATTTTAATTACCATAAAATAGTAATGAAAAAAAATCATAAAAGAAAATTAAACGAATTAAAATTCTACGAAATATTTAATAATCAAACAGATTTAACCGTTTCGAAATACTGATTTTTTGAGAATTGCTTTGATTTTACGTGAAAATTTTCTCATTGTAATCAAAAAGTAAATTTTCGTAAAAATAAAAATGTTATATATTTCGAACCCAGTAATTAAAGAACAATAATTTTAATTTATAAATTGAAGAAGAAATGTTATGAAAATCTAATTCTTTAACATTGAAAAAACAAACAAATTCATTCTTATTTAAAATTCTTTTATTCATCTTCATATAACGATTTTCAACATACTCGTATAAGGATTTAGATGCATATTTGACCTAAAATAGGTCAAAACTTTATAAAAATAATGTGTTCGAAATAACCCATATTTTACCATGTTTATATGCATATAAACATTCACGGTGCAGTTAGATGTGATCGAAATTATTATAAAATATTTAATAAGTACCTACTTTCAAAATCCGCCAGATCCAATTTTATAAGATTTTAAATAAATACTCTATCGGAATGCCAATTGCGGGTTTTATTGTTTAAAATATTTATATACTCAAGTATTTAAATATTTCAGGGTTTTCAAAAACCCTGCTAAAAAATACCTTTTTACTGTTTTTCAAATTCTGCTATGTTCATGGAACTTGCCTTCTCACCCATATTGGCCAATCAGAGAGCGGGGATAGGTCAAAAATTAAGATGACTTTATTATCGGTTTGTGTCGTGTTTTTTTTTTAAATAAGTACTGAAAGAAATCCAAAAAATGGGTAAAATTCTCTATTCTATAATATTTTATCTAAAGACAAATCTTTGAAGCATAAATGTTCCCGGAGAATTTGGCATTTTTTGTAAAATTGATTTTCATGGATCTGGCGGATTTTGAAAGTAGGCGACACTTATATCTGTAATCTCAAAAAATAAAAATGTGCATGTTTGATTGTTTAAAACCTTAAATTTTATGTTATCCGTCGATTGCTTTCAAATTTTGATACAACGTTGCATTTAAATACGTTCGTAATTTTACAAGATTTGTTCTTTCTTCTGAGCCATAGTAACGCGTTTACAGCTAATTTTAAATAATTTAATTTTTTGTCTGTCGGTAAACAAATCCAGTGCTACACGACGTACCTACAAACAGACCGAATCACACCAGGCCTCGGAAAACCCAGTACGTTTTCTATGCGAAATAATGTAGCCGCACGACACAAAATCTGTGACAGATGACGACATTTTTAGGTCGCAAAAAGATGGCTACCAAGATTTGTCTTTCCCTGGAAAGGCAGAATAACTCACCTTTCTTCAATAAATTCTCAATTCAACCCCGTAGAATAAAATAACAATGGAAAATTTATGTTATTTTATTTGTTTATATAAAAAATAGTATTATAAAAAATATTTAATGGAATGTCGTATTTGGGAACAAATGAAGTCAGTAAAGAGATTATCAGTATTAAAATAACCTTGTTTTACATAAGAAATACCACTTTGTCTTAAAATCTACATTTTGTTACACGTGTTTCCATGCATTCCGCATCATTTCCAAACACCTTATTTTAAACACATTAACAACTGTTAAAAAAAAATAGAGCCAAGTAAAACTTAAATTAAAAATGGATGGATTTACCATAAATTGACTGCCGAAGCAATAAATGAAATCTTGTTTTATTGTGTATACGTGAGTGATTCTAGGATAATGATTTCATAGCAACAAACCTTAAAATTAAATTGTTTGTACTAACATTTAAATTTAAATAAGAAACTTACAAACCTCTTTAAATACATCAATTTGGCAAAAGAATAATTATTTATTATTTGATTACTAAAAAAACAATTAAAAAAACTCTTTAAAATTATAACTTCACTTTTTGATAGCGAACCTTCATTTGTACTTTATATGCAAATAATTACATGTTTTTAAAATAAAGACTTTAAAAATAGTAAAAAGAGAAATAAAAGCTGGCGTAATTTTAGATGATTTTCTTATTAAGTAATAACATACTTGTACTATACAAGTATTTGTTGGTTTCATTCATTCAAACCCTTATCCGCACCCCAATGGTGCATAGGGCACTGCATCATATAAACGCAGTGTTATCTTGATCATTAACACATGAAGGAAAGGTGATCAGCCCTCCGCTTATTTGTTGGTTTAGATGGAGTAAACTTATTTTTAGTACTGAATTTACACGGGTCAACCCGCAAATGGTTAACGGGTCTGCCTTCATTGTGTGATAGTTGGCACATTTGGCTATCATACTGGAAGTCCTTGGTTCGTTTCCTAGGAGGTTTAATTAAATACAAGTCTTTTTTCAATAACAATAAATTTAATATTAACTTAGTATCTGAAGCCCAGTATCGATGGATTTGACCATAGATCATGGGTATATATTATATTATATTTTATTTCATTTCGTACAATTTGTCTTTGACTTGAGATTTGATCTTTCCCCTTTCCATTTTTCCTCCCTCCCGTCCCTCTTCTAGGTGTTTTTACAAATTAACTGTGGAATTTTGTAAATGTAATAGTACAATTACTTATTTTGTAAATGACTTGATGTAACTGTTCTGAATTTTCCAAATAAACAATAAAAATCAAAGCAATAAATATAAGATCACACGTCTTAAATGTTTTTTTTTAAATGCCCAAGTATTCCTTGGTTATATTTTAATAATTACAAGATGCATGAATCAAATGATTATCCTATTAATTGTTTCGGTTATTACTTTTTGGTAAGACATGTTTACATTTAGACCTGAAGAAGGCAGCTTAGCTTCCGAAACTAGTCGTCATAAAATAAGCTCATGTGATAAAAAAAACAAGCGTTTTCTTAAATAATAAATGATTATTAAGTTTTAGAGTGCAACGTTATATTAGGGGATCTTTAATACCCTTAATAGGTTATTCAAAATCCCCGGTACCCGGTTAGATTATGTTAGGTTAGGTTGATTGAGGATCACATTTTTAATATAAAAAAAGCCAAAGTATTTCTTTGTTTTATTTTAAAATTACGAGAAATATGAATCAAATTGCAAAATCTATTTTTTTATACCATACCCTTTTTTTAAATCTCTGAATGTTTTCAATAGTAATTATAACATAAATGTGGAATTGTTTAATTGATTTTATTTTTAATAATGTAACTATTTTTGTTAATGAAATGTAATGTTTATTATTGTTAATGTAACTATTGTTTATTATATACTTTTTTATATGCAAAGCTGTACAATTCCCGAACAAATAAAAATAAAATAAAATTGGTCAAATGATGATCAAATTATCGAACAAAACGTTATTTTAGAGTATTTCAAATACCCCTCTTAGGTCCAGGTCGGTTAAATAAACATTCGAACATTTTAAAAATGAAAATTCTACACTCGTAACATAAAATACAAACTTCAACATCTCATAAGTTCAACTACAATGGTTTTTATTGTTATTGAAATAGGTCTCCGGGATAAAATGAAGTTCTCTACGTTTATTTCTAGTTTTTAACGGAGCTCTTTTAGTACGGAACCACCTGGACTTACAGCAGCGAGAAATGAAACGTCACAACAGCACGGCAAACATTTCAAACGACAAGGTTTTCCTTTCAATGATTCATTTCCAAGTGATGTTTGTAATACATTTACTGAGTGTTTTGATTGAACGATTTTTTTTGTTTGTGGAGATTTTTCTCCCTAGCACTTGCAAAATGAAGGTCCTGTAATTTGAATGCTGATGGGATTAATTGATTTTTAGCAATTGGCGCTTTATCATTTGTGGCTAAGTGGTCATTTTGATTTGATTTATTTATTGAAAAATTTAAAATAGTCTGGATAAACTTTTAAATCGATTAATTTTTTCACTCTAATATTAATTCAATATTACCCTGTTCTGGTACCTGAAGCGGAGGGCTGATCACCTTTCCTTCATGTGTAAACGGTCAAGATAACACTGCGTTTATATGATGCAGTGCCCTATGCACCATTAAGGTGCGGAAAGGGGTCTGAAGAAGAAGAAGACAAAAAATATATAGCCGTTACTCAAAAATAATACTCTGTATACCTACATCAAACGTTTTTCAGTTCAATTTTGTAAAATAAACTGTTGGAAACGTTATTCTCAAACCTTTGTGGAAGTAAGGAAGGTAATAATATGATCAAGGCTTTTCTTCCTTTTGTAAACTCTACAATTTCCTGTAATTCTTCCTTTGAAAATCATCGCAGGGAATTGTAGCGGTATCATATAAATATGTACCTTACTGTTAACAAAAATGATAATTATTAAATTTTGATCTTTATAAAATTAACAGAACGTCTTTTGATATTATCGTTAGGTCTTAATCGTTTGAAAATAATGTTGTTAGGAAACTGGTCGATTTACATTGAAATTCGATTTGAAAGCATAGTCTTCTTCGATTAGTGAAAATGAAACGAAACCATTGATATTTCTACATTTATATTGTTGTCTTGTATATGTTTATGCCTTATTACTTAACTAATTTCTGTCCGCCTCCGTAGTGTAATGGTCAACACGCTCGGTTGCCGTACTGGAGGTCCCGGGTTCGTTTCCCAGGAGGGGTCAAATAATAAAAGTGATATTTTCACTCTATTATTTACTCAATATTACCCTGGACTGGTACCTGAAGCGGACTGCTGACCACCTTTCTTTCGTGTGTTAACGTTGAAGATAACACTGCGTTTATATGATGCAGTGCCCTATGCACCATTGGGGTGCGGATAAGGGTTAAAAGAAAATTCAGTAAAATAAGGTAAAAAACACAGTGTGTGACAGAAAAATATAAAGCATATTAACGAATTGCTTCATGAAAAAAATCGTATCATTTATGTGATGTTTTTAATGAGTAAATTAGTTGAAAAAAATGTCTGTTTCATACGTACGAAGGCTTATTTTTCATTGTACTACGAAATTCGCGAACTTCCGACATTTTTACTGTTTCAATTTTCATGAAAGCTTTTAAGGTTTCGTTTTACACCGCTTCACAGTAAAATACAGAAAAAAACAATATTTTTTTATGTGTGATTACTTTATTATCAAATGATATTCTTGAATTGTGAATTATTTATTTTCCAAAAATTGTGAACAAGATCCAAAATCTAACGGGACACCAATCACCTTGCCTTCATAAAAGCACAATCAAGTTTACATGACATGAATTAAACAATGTTTAGTGCCCTATGCAGTACTTGGGTTACATAGGTTCCAGAAGAAATATCCTCTTTATGTAAATATATAGGTTCCAGAAGAAATATTCTTTGTAAGTATTTAAATAACAAGTTTTTAGCCATAATAAGTTTTTACACTCTTGAAATGCTTTACACTCTTAGTCGAAATGCGTTCTCTCAGATGAACGTACGGCAAAACAATGTATGATAGATGTTCGAATGGTGATGTAAGGAAAGAATGTAAGGTTTAGATAAGCATTGTCGATAAAATTAAGAAAGATGTGCTGAGATGGTTTGGGCATGTGAATCGAATGAGTTAAGTAAGGAGAGTTATTTTTTTGAGGTGAATGCGGTTGATAATAGAAGCAGAGGAAGTCCGTGATCAAGTATTTCAAATACTTGAAAGTACAGATTGGTGTGGCGTTCTTTTCTCTCTGCCTACCCCTGCAGGGAAGTGGCGTGATGGTTAGTAAGTGAGTTAAGTTTTTATATTCTAAAAATTTATTTCATATTAAGATTGCTTTTCTAAAGAACGGAACTGTTCAGAATTTGCATCAGTGCATTATAACATATATAATATACATAATATAAAACCCAGTGTTAAAAAAATCTTCAATGAAAACATACGTACGTTTCTTTCACAAAAGTGAAATACAGTAAAACCTTAATATAACGGACTTTTCTATACGAACTTGGGTTAAAACAGACTAAATATTCGGTCACATGTAAAAAAAATAAAAACCTCCTGTGAAATACATGCTTAAATTCAACTGTCGCCGCATGTTAACAATCTTTAGCGGCCATAATTATCACAAATTATGTCTCAAAACTTCAAAAGTGTAAACAAAACTTGATTCTTTTTTTAAAGCAGCATTACCGAAAGCAATCACGTCAATATCGAAGAACAACGTTACTTCATGACGAGTATCCGAAGATAATAAATGGAAATTCGTTTGTGTTTTGTATTGTTTATTTTTATCTAAATATAGTGTTCATATTTACAAAAAAAAAGTTATTAGATTTTTTTAAAACCTTTTTTTATATGAAGGACTTTCGGCTTTAACATACACCCTCCCCCCCCAGTTAGACAGTTATATCGAGGCTTTACTGTATTATTATTACTAATGACAACATATTCAGTTCATACGAGTCAACCCTTTTGATGGCGACAGTAATGACAGTATGAAGTCATATAAATGGAGTGAAAGAACCTTTATATTATAGTCGTATTTGAGATACCTACAAATTCGAGGATTATTTGGTTTCCGATTTAGTATAACAAGTTACGGGAACTTACTATTAAATATACCACGAGCCGCTTAACCCTTAATATCTCGCATAGTAAGGGTTGATTTAGAGCCTTTCCGAGGGTAATAGGAGCCATTAGTTGGTACAAAGGAGGTGTAAGCGCGATTCTAAATTCGGGGGTTCAAGAAAAGCCATAAAGAGAATATTCCAAATGACGAACTAATGGGTTAAAAAGTAATCGGTAAAATGATATGGTCAAAATTAATTCAATGATATTGTGTTTTGTTACTTATCGATAAGAAAAGGGTCGGTTATTAACCGTATATGTATGTTGGGTCAGTTAATATAATACACAAACACAATCTCTTGTATAATTAACCGTTTGAATACAAAAAATCAATTTACTAACGTATTTTCTATACAGTTTTTTGTTTTTAAAATGTAAACAACATTTCGGGTGACTCAAAATCCTTGTTCGCAATCTGCGTTTCTTCACTAAGGAGTTTTTTTACATTTCGACATCTCAACGTAGATGAAGAAGAATATGAATGTCTGGGTATTTACAGGACTTACTACCCGTCAAATGCTAAATAAAGAATTAAAAAAAAACATCATTACTATTATTGACTCTTGTTTCACCCAATGGTGCATAGGGTGCTGCACTACAATTATTATTCAAGGGTTACTCTCTGTGTTAATATTTTTGCTTCCTTCTTGGTCAGTCTCCACCCGGCTCTATTCACTGCTCGTCTCTTCAATTTTTTCAAAAAATCAGTTTCAATTTAAATTACATCGTTTATATGAAGGTAACGTTATCAGTCTTACGCTTTATGTGCCAGTCCAAGTAATTTTAAATAAACGTTTATGTGAGGAAAAAAAAACTTTTTTTTTCATTTCGACTCTTTCTGGCAATTAAACCATGGAAATTTCAACATGACAACATGTACTTACGACTTTATATAAATATGTGTGTGTGTAACGTATTTGGTGTCATTCATGTTAACCCCAAAAATGGACAAGTCCGCTTTAGATTCTAGTGTCACAAATATTCTAAGAAAAAACTAACTCAACATCACGCCGCTTCACGTAGGCATAGAGAATAGAACGCCACACCACTCTGTCTTTGCAAACATTCTTCGCCTCTTCGACGTTCATGCATCTCCTCATACATACCCGCCGTTTGTTACGACTCCTAACCTGACCACTTTCAAGTACATAACCACTCACCGAAACTCACTCGGTTATGTACTAATTTTATTAACATTTTTGTTAAAAAATAAATAAGTAAAAATGACTAACCACAAAGTAAATGCTTTAAATATTAATAATATTGAGAATACTTTCAAGTATTTGGCATATCTGATCGTGCCATGTTTTATGTATGCAAATATGCAAATATTCATATGCTAATATTCTAAAAATTTTAATCATACGAGTAAAATAGGATAACAATATTTATTTCATTGAAAATTTATCTTGTTGATTTCCTTCGTTCCCCCTTCAACTGAATATTGAATGAACAGTAATAAATGGAATCCCGCATCGGTGTTCTTGTTCATAAAATCAGTTTTTTCATTCATTTCGGCGTAGCTATTGTGAATACTTTATCGTTATCCGTTATTTTCACCGCATTCAATAATACCTGAAGCTTTTCAGGCTGCTGATATGTTTATTTCAGGAATGCTAGAAAACACGGTGAGGGTTTCCGATCGGAATATTTACACAAATAAGTCTATTTTCAATGTAAATTTACAAAACCCGCATAACACGATTTTTCCAGCGAGCTGAATTGGTTCTTACCGAAACAACAAAAGTTTGCTGAGTTTCTGTGTTAATATTGATCGATTATTTGATTAATTTTTGTCGCTTTTTATTCCAATTAAAAACATCCCCATCTATCGGACTACCGTCATTTTAAATTGAAATTCAATTTTGCAATTCAAATGTGGTACTAATAGTCATATTCATAAATGAATATTTGCAAAAATTCTGGTTAGGTTGTGAAAAAAAAACTATCGCACCATTATGATTTTATTTTAAATTTAAAATAATCAAAAGTTGACACATGTTTTTAAATTACACAATATCTTAATAATTTATTTAATTAAATCAGCCGTTACTTTGTGGTGATATCTATCTATTTTTAAAGAAAGTTTTACTTTTACTACCACAATTTTTTAACACTTAAACTTCCCAAGGATACAACTCCAATCTCATATCCGGTATTTGAAAATGATACGGAATGCATATAAGCACGTTTTACAATAGATTTTTTAAAATTGTGGTATTTACCAAGTAAACTTTAAATAAAAAATGAATACTTCAATACTTTGAGTGACTGCAAATTACTGTTTACAATGGTGGATCTTTTCCACATATAAGTAATTCATATGAATTTTTTTTTTGATAGCTGAACAAAGATGACGGTTGAGGTGAGAACATAGAATTCTAGTTATTTACAGGATTATAGCCGTTTTACAAAAAAAAGGACAAAACAATTTATAAAAGAATTTTGAACTTAAATATATATATATATATATATATATATGTATATATATATATATATATATATATATATATATATATATATATATATATATATATATATATATATATATATATATATATACAAATATATATATATATATATATATATATATATATATATATATATATATATTATAAGTACTACATATACTGTCGGTGTAAATACCTGCTCACATTTTTCATTCTTAAGATTAGCAAGTGCATTAGTCGTCAAGTTGGCAAGCCTGTGCGGCATACTGACATAATCTGTGTGAGCGATGTATTCCGAAGTTTTCACACAATATATTCAACACTTTATACTTTAAAAAGTGAGTTAATTGAATATATTCAAAAAAATTATATTTATTTAAAAAAACAATACTACGTCTAATTTGCTTTGTAAAACGTCCAATTTTAAGTGAAAAACCTATATGATGGTGGTGGTGCAAATGTATTTTATATTTGAACGACCAAAATATATTATACACGTATAAATATATTTGCACGATTGCAAACATATTGTAATCGTTGAAACATATGTTTATACGTCCTCGTTTGTTCGTAAATTCTAAAATACAATATCACTAGTATAATTCGTATTGCAATGTGAAATCCACATATGTTGAGCACATGTTTTTACTTATGAAGCCTTTGTCGTACATCCATACACATGAGCACGTACATACAGGGTGGCGAAAAATTGATCACCCCATCGGATGATGTTATAATTTTTGCAAATAGCGACGTACGTCAATCGTATTTAACATTTATATACTAGATAGCTGCAGTATATAGATAAATTGATCAAACGGTCATAAATGTGTATTAACATTGGCGGCAGCCACTTGACGGTTTTCATCTTTTTCACTTTGAAGAAATGTAAAGGTCCAGATAAAGATTTCCATCACTCATAATTATTTTTTAAATTTATGGCGACGTACGTCAATCGTATTTAACATTTATATACTACAGTATCTACTCAATGAATTAGGGCCACGCAGAATTTCGCGCAATTTCTCAATTCAAACAGGAATAACTCAGAGAAAACCTTGAATAAAACAACCTTGAATTTTATTTACACATGAACACTTTATTACGCTTAAATTATGCATACACTTTCATATAAATATAGTTAGTATTTAGTATTTCCACCTTTGGCAGAAATAACTGCCTCAATTCTTTTTGGCATACTTAAAATGCACTGTTTTATCATGTTTTTTATTTCTTCGTCTTCTGACCAAATTTTTTGAATATTTTTTTTTAGACAGTCTACTGTCAGATTTGGAAATGAGTATACCTTATTTTTTAACATGCTCCATACGTTTTCTATAGGATTAAGGTCCGGAGAATTTCCAGGCCAGGGGAGCAAAGGCAGATTTTTGTTAGAAAAAAAAATTATTATTGATTTAGCCCGGTGGCAAGGTGCCCCATCCTGCATGAAGGTGTATGGACCTTCTGTTGGGTCGAGTGTATGGTAGAAAGGCAATAAAATTCGTTCGAGGACCTGCTTATAGGAATTTTGGTTCATTGTTCCTTCCACGAAAAACAACGGCCCAGGTAAATTGTTAATAATACATGGCCATATCATTGTTGCAGGGGGTGTTTGATAACTTTTACCACACAGGCCTCATTGTAACGTTCCATTGGTGTTCTCCTGACGAATCGACGGCTCTCTGTCACGGCTTCTAACCGGCACTCATCACTAAAGATGACCTGAAAAATAATGAAAATTTAAGTTTAATTCAAATATATAAGTTTATTTACTAAAATGATATGTTGAAAATTACATTTAAATAAATACCTTTTTCCAATCATCTACCGAGTAATTTCGATGTAGCCTGGCCCATTTTAATCGATCCGCTTTCATTCGTGGTGTCAATTTTGGTACTTTTACAGGGCGCCTGCATTTCAGATTTACTTCGTAAAGACGTCGCCTCAGTGTTGATACCGATATATTTATACCCTCTTCTTCCAATTTTATTTTTAATGTTTTTGCTGATGCACTACGGTTTTCTAAGGCACTTTGAACGATTTTTCGATCAGTCCTCGGTGTTGTTTTTCTAATCCTACGACAGTTCTTTCGCCGATTGCTGGTGGCGGGTGACTGATTTTTTATTGATTTTGAAATTCTGTCCACTGTTTGACGAGAAACGTTTTCTTTTTTTGAAATTTCTCTATTAGATAGTATTCCTAATTTCAGTAGCACTATAACACTAGACTTTTTTTCCTCAGAAATGTCTTTACTTTTTCCCATTTTGTCCTTTTCAAAAAAAACACTTGTGTTTACAAAAAAAAATTATAATTTATGAACTAAAATTAAAAATTAAGTTTTTTTCACAAGACACGATAGCTATATAACCTCTCTAAACAAAGCAACAACCAGAACTGAAGAAACTTCACTAATAAATGAGATAGGACTATTTTTTGAACTTTCAACTATCTGTCTACCTGTGCTAATTAGGGACCTTTCTCAGAAAAAGGGTTTGAAATTTTATAAAGGCTTAAATTATCCAGGTATATTTTACATATTATTGAAGGTAATATACATGATATTAGATGTCAATAGAAAACTTAAAGTATTTATGTAAAATAAATATAATAATCCAAAAGATTTCAGAGTATTCAAAAAAATAATGGGTGGCCCTAATTCATTGAGTAGATACTGTAGATAGCTGCAGTATATAGATAAATTGATCAAACGGTCATAAATGTGTATTAACATTGGCGGCAGCCACTTGACGGTTTTCATCTTTTTCACTTTGAAAAAATGTAAAGGTCCATATAAAGATTTCCATCACTCATAATTATTTTTTAAATTTATTATTAAAGTTATTAAAAAAACAAAATAGGATGATTAATTTTCTAAAGCGACTCTAAATCTATTTATTTACTGCAGCTGTAAAGTTTAAAAAAAAATATGATTGACATAGGGCGCCATTTGCAAAAATTATAACATCTTTCGATAAGGTGATTAATTTTGAACCCTCCTGTAAAAGTAGCTACCCTCATTACAACGTAATAAAATATAATAACGTAACAACGTTAATAAATCTCACGACGAAAAATTCAATTTCGGGTCCACTCGGAATAAAAAACACGAGCTTTTTTACGATCATGTAAAAAATAAACGCTGAAAACTGTTGTACGCTGAAGACAAATTAAGTTTCATTGTTTTGTACCTTAACGCCATTATTTTTTATTGCTGGCAACCCTTAGCGTATTTCGAGTAATTTCTAAACATGAGTGTGAAACATAGGAAGTGCAGTGTTAACACAAATAATGAATAAAGGACTTGTAAACTCTGTACAACATTTTGAGAGTATCAAAATACTTATTACAATGATTAAATTACAAATAAAATACTTATTTATTAATTGGGATTTTGTCCACTGAGGAGTTTTATTTATATTTCGACATCTGAACAAAGATGAAGAAGAATATGGTTTGAAGAAGTTTAAGTATGGAAGAGTCACACTTAGTAAAAATAGTGGTATTTACTGAGTTAAACTTAAATTAAAAATATATATCTCTGCTAAATAAAAGCTTTCTTCAATCCAACACAGATTTTTTTGTTGTGAACTCATATGTACGGGGGCACGAGATTGACCAATATATCTAGGAATCCCAAAATTTGAGGAATGTGGATGGAAATCATGGGTAAAATTGTGAATGTTGCATGTGTGTAAAGTGATTACTTGTAAATACCCAGACTTTCAAATTCTTCTTCATCTATGTTAAGATGCCAAAATGTACTTGTAAACTTGTTTGCATGCAAGTGTTTAAACAACAAATTGTTTGAAATATATCGGTAAATTTTATAATAATCTGAGTGCATCCAAATACTTGTTCACAAATCTGGATTTCTCCACTTGGTAATTATTTTGCATTTTTGTAGTTATTTATTGTATTTAAAAAAAATGAAAATAAGGTCTGGTCAAAGTTGCATAAAAATTTAAAATCCGGTTTTAAGAAATTTTTCAGTATGCAAAATAATTCAGTTTCGGATTAAACATACAAATAAAAAGGCCTCTCCTAAATAAAAGCTTTTTAAATCCAATCAAAGATGGTTGTTGTAAAATGAGATTGATCATATATGATATGTATGACTTCCAAAATTTGAGTAGTGAGGTTGCTAATCATGGGTAAAATGGCGAATGTTACACATGTGTAAAGTAATCATTTGACCAGCCTATGAAATGTTGAATGTTTTTATAATACGCATAATTACATTTTTTTCATCATCTTTATTAAAATGTTAAATAATATCCATAAAAAGTCACTTAATAAATAAATATGGAAAAAAAAAACAAAGAAACAGTTGTTTTTTTTTCGCATATGGTTCTCATTGCCTATTTCTTTTTTTCACAACATAATATTATTCAGTAATATATTTGATGGAAATCTTTTTTCTCATATTGAAGCACGAACCTTCGCTAGAGTCACGAATTCGGTTTTAGATTAACGAAAGGTCATTGCCTAAAGAAAAAACGATAAATTTATAATATATTTTTACACGTTAAGTAAGGAAAAATACTAAATGTGTTATAATTTAAGAGAATTAATAGCTACTTGGAAAATATTTCGAGTTTAGCGGCAAATCTAAATAACCTCAGTTATTTGAAATTTATTTCGTAGCACACAATTCAATAACGTGTTTTCCAAACTAACTGACCATCACGCTGTTTCTTACGGGGGTACGCAAAGAAAATAGAACGCCATTCCACTCGGTCTTTCTAAACATTCCTCGCCATTTTCACATTCGTGCATATCCTCATACGTATTCGAAATTTGTGGTGAATTTTTGAATGGTGAAATAAAGAAAGAATCCAAGGCTGAGATAAGGATTATTTAATTAATAACCTTTTAATATACAACAATTATACATACATTGAAAAGGATTATTAATTGATATCAATTTAAAAAAAATGGCTTCTGGTTGTTTCTCTTTACATTATTCCTTTGTATTGTATTCATTTGTAGTTCACCACTTTTTAATCGTATTTTATTTCGACATTTATACTTATTGTGTATTTTTATTGTGATATGCACTAAACCAAATTTATGAAGTGAATGTAGTTGGTAAACCGAGCAGAAGAAGACCGAGAAAACTTTTGAGAGAAGACGCCTTTAAGTATTTGACATGATCAGGTATGTCAAATACTTGAAAGCAGTCAGGTCAGGTCGAAATACCCCATTCACCAATGATTGAAAACCACACTACGCAAATTCTTGTCCGATTTCAAAACATTGTACTTGAATCGCTTAGAATTTCACTAGAGACATCTACTTGTGAGACAAAGAAGCTTTTAATTGCGCAGAAACTCTTTCATTTGAATATGAGGTGTAAATCCTGGATTACAATTACGTACATGAGAAACGCCAGAAAACATCTTTTTCAATTTATTATTTTAACTCACAATTTAACCAGATAATTTATTTACAACATTTTGAGTGTGTCATTTTGATACTTGTTTACAACATTTTGAGTGTGTCCAAATTCTTGTTCACAAAATCTGGATTATCTCCAATTACAGGAGTTATTTTCATATTATTTTTTGACATCTCATCAAAGATGAAGAAGAATATGGAAGTCAGCCCCGTAAATGCCCAGACTTCCATATTCTTCTTCATCTTTGATGAGATGTCAAAAAATAATTTGATACTTGTTCACAAATCTGGATTATCTTCAATTATAAGAGTAATTTTTCACATTACTTTTTGACAACTCAACAAAGATAAAGAAAAATATGGATTTTACATGTTGTACATGAATTTGTAGTATGATTTAATAAGTCAAACTGATTTAAGTACAACTGCTAAACTGTATATCACAAATATTAATTTGAATGTGTACCATATATAAGGACTGCGGTGATGTATCGTAGTATTCTACACATCATGCTGATAAAGAAAATCGATATTTGTATAAAAGCCACCTCTACTTGTGACATTATACCTCCCGCATTTTGTTAACCGCATCATTTGAAGGGTACGAATGGTACACGAAAACCACTAATTACTTAGACTTTTACAATATTTTTTGAATATGTAAAAGTTTTAATGCTTCAGAAATGGGTCGATTTTGTTGCGATTCAGCAGTGATTCGCAAATGTAAATTCGGTTCATGAGGTTTTTTTTCGTTAACTTGTGCGGCACCTATCGACTATCTCAGTTTTTTGCCAATAGGGACAAGAGTTTCTATGAAAGAGGCATAATGAAATTACCTTCAAAATGGTTATCGAAAAAAACGGTGCATATTTTACCTAAATTGGATTATTCTAACTATGGTGAATAAAGACTTCAATTTCATGCAAAAATAATGGATTTCTTTTTACTAGACCCAATGTAAACATATAATTTTTTGTTTTGATTATTGAAAGCATAAACTTTGTGGATCATATTGATATATTATTTCGAGAAACAAAAATACTTTGTGTTCTGATCCACTCACATTTTTATTAACCAACTAGTTTCGGCAACAACCTGTTGCCCTCTTCAGGGTTTCATTTATTACTAATAAATGATACTAATAAAGTATTTTTATTTTTCGAAATAATATATAATTTTTTGATTAAACCCTTTTCCCAATGGTGCATAGGGCACTGCATAATAAAAACGCAGTGTCATTTTAATTTTAAGATTGTTAAAAATATAAATTTCTAGCTAATGACATTTAAAAAAAATGCAACTTATTTAAAAAAACAAAAAATTAAAATAGGAGAGTGGGATTGAAATGTGGCGTGTATTCTATTTCAAGGGCGTTGGAATGACATAACTACGAGCAGACGACATTTAGTCCAATGCAGGTAAAACGGAAATGTATAAACATGGATGACGTAGTCCGTTATGTTAATGTGACCAAACCACCGCAATGCTTTGCAAGTATTAGTGACTAATTTACATAAATACGTATATAGTAATGTCTGTGTGTCAGGTTTAAGGACAACATATGTACTCTCGGCAAAACATCGTACACACGAGTAAGGTAAAAAAATAACAATTAAGAAAGTCTTCCTCTCTAATCCTTATCAGCCCATAATGGTGCATAGGACACTGCATCATATAAACACAGTGTTATTTTGATCGTTAGTCTCATAAAGGCAAGATGATCACTCCTGCGCTTCAGAGATCACTCTAGGGTAATATTAAATAAATATTAGAGCGTAAAATCACATTTATTTATTTTCAACCCCTTGGGAATCAAATCCGGGGCTTCCAGCACGGTAGATAAATACGCTAACCATTACACCACGGAAGTGGACAACTTCACTATAACGGTTAACTACATACTACATTCAATGGATGTACTTCGGAAATATTTTAAACTTGATGCACTGATTATAAAACCACAGATTTTGGATCACTTTATGAAGTTTCGTCCGCCTCCGTAGTGTAACGGTCAGCACGCTCGGCTATCGTTCTGGAGGTCCCGGGTTCGATTCCCAAGGGGGTAAAATAAATACAAGTGATTTTTTCACTGTCATATTTATTCAATATTCCTCCATGTGTAAACGAACAAGATAACACTGCGTTTATATGACGCAGTGCCCTATGCACCATTGGGGTGCGGATAAGGGTTTTATTATTATTTATTAAATACTACAGTAACCGCAGGTTTTGAGAATAGCTACCATGGACCGGTGTCATAATTGTAACTGTAACAGCGTTAAGATGTCAAGCCGTCAATTTTAGCTGTCGGAAATAATTAACCCCTAACCAACTGCAGCGCTCGTCACGACAACCCTCAATGCATGCACCACTTATATTTACACCGTAATTACGCTAAACCAGTCAGATTTACTGGCCCGATATGGCGGGTCTCTAAACGGAAGCGGAAAAGGTACAACCCCGTTAAAAATGCAACTTCCGTGTCCCGTGTCACACAAAACGGAAATGTGTTCTGTGCTTTGGGATCGTAGTACAAGTAATCAATGACCTAGAAATGGAAGCATGCGATTGAATTGATTGTCAGCATTGGAAATCGCTTAAAAAGCCTTATTTATTAATCAAGTCAGAGCTTTGCAATACTTGCATGTATTTCGACATTTCTATTTTTATTATTTTATATACTTACTTAAACCAGTCTATGGCGGTCGTCAACCCCGTAAATGCCCAGACTTCCCAATTCTTCTTCATCTTTGATGAGATGTCAAAAAATAGCTTTTGATCATTCTTTGTCTGAACTTCATATTTATATTAACGTCACAGATAAGATTTTTCATTTTATTATTTAGTATTTTTCATTTATTTCTATTTTACAATCTTAAAATTTATTACGCTGTTCTCTCTAAAAAAGAGACTAAGCTCTTGTGCTTGAAGAGGTACTTTCACTTATTTTATATTGTTTATGTGTGATATAATTTATTTTAAGCATTTTTTAAAATTTTTTTTTCAAAATTCTTGAATAAAAAGAAGATTGGGTATAATCAATTTTCTATTTGGTAAATACATTATTACTAAAAAAAAACACAGAATTATCTGTATATTTTTGAAAAATAGGTAGAGAAATTACAAAGATTCGAAGGAAAACTGTATGTATTTCCTCATTCGGTCCACTTGTCTAAACCATCCCAACCTTGCATTTCTTCATTATTTTATCATTCGAATATCTACCACATTTCGTTTTGACGCACACTAGTCTGAGAGATCACTTTTCGACTGCTTCCGCTATACTCATTAATATAACAAATACCTGTTTATGTATAGCGTACGTTATATTCGACATTTTTCCTAAATGTCAATTCCTAGTCTTAAATTAAAATAAAATATCGTCCTTAATTAAATTTTAAAAAAATACCCTCTTCATTTTCTGACTGAAGTCAATTCGCTTTTCGAATTTCGTAATATTTTCTTTAACGGACCTGTATATATCAATGCCAATGTCACCAAACAGGGATCAAATCGATCATCAATCAGTAACCAATCATTTATTAATAATTCCACATTTCCTGGGAAATGTCAATGTGAGGGTTGCATGCTTCAAAGTTTCAATGTTTTATGGTTAGTTTCATTCATGGTCATCTGATACTGAAACAGTTTGTATACAAACACTTGGCTATAAATGCCAACATACGTTTTAATTATTCTGATATATCGCTCACTCCTTTCAAGAACGTCATAAATCAAAAAACTTGATTTTTCAGGAGATCGTTTTTAAAGTTTAAAAATATAACACAATGTATTAAAAACAAATATCAAGCCACTTATTGAACAATTTAGTGTGCAACAGATCTTTTTAGGTAAAACCTGAAGGCTTCCTCTCCATTTGAAAAATATTTAGTAAATTTAAAAAAAATAACTGAACAATACCTTTTCTTCAAAATGCAAAAACAACACTTTCAGAACTGTAGCGGTTAAATATAATGTTAAAAATATGCCGCTTTTGCTGGGATATAGTAAATTATCTGGGTATTCCGAAAACATGCACAACTGAAAATTGACGATTTTTGATTTATGACGTTCTTGAAAGGAGTGAGCGATATTATATCGGTATTCTCTAAACCAAACAAAGTATATATATTTTACATATAAGCAGGGATTTTTTCCATGAACAGCAAAATCAATTAGACGAAACAATGTTTGCGCTAACGCAATTACAATTTTTATTTATAAAATTCGTCAAAATGGTAAAATATGGTATTGTAATGAATATTTAAATGATATTTGAATGTTTAATTTTTTTTAGTAAAAAGCTTCACATGAAGTGAGTTCCGGGAACTTTTTTGTTTTAAAAAAGCCCTGAATATAAGTACTGCGCATTTTTAATCACAATTTTCTCAAGCAAATTACCACTATTCTGAACCGGAAGAATCCAATGCGGTCTCATATTTTCCATCATACAATATAAAGTGGAGTTAACCGAGGAAATTTGTATAATACAAAAATTAAAAATGCTGAAAGGAAGTACGGCTCGCCTGATTAAACTTCCTTTATTCTCATTTGTATTTAAGATATTTGACAAAGGTTCTATTTTCTGTTTTTATTCTTCTTTTCTGCGTGTCATGTCAAGTTTTCCGACGTCGATAGTAATTGTCCTTGTCTTGGGCAGCTCTAAGCAGCGCCTCAACGGTTCTGATCCCCATCCAATCTTATACATTCCGAAGTCTGGAGATCTGTCTTCTGCCCCCACCTCGTTGACCTTTTATTTTGCCTTTTATGATTAGATGTTCTTACTTTTCTCATATAAGTACATGTTCCAGATAAGACGCCTACCGTACGTTAGTTTAAGTCAGTAACTGTCTTCCTACTCTTGCTCTTTGGAGCACAGTCACGTTTCTGACCATATCAATTCATGAAATGCTTAGCATTCTACGATGTAACTATATTTCGAATGCCTCAAACTGGTTCGTAGCGCTGATCTTGAAGGTCCACGACTTAATTTCGTATAGAAGTACTGACTGAACACAACACCTTAACATTATTTGTCGATGTTTTAGTTTTTGAAGTAACAACTGGCTACTCCACTCTCAATATTATTCAATCGATCTTTAAAAGAACGCATTTATCCTGATAATTGGAAAAAGGCACTTATTATTCCTGTGCATAAAGGTGGAAGTAAGCATAAAGTCGAAAACTATAGACCCATCTCGATATTACCGGTCTTTGGTAAAATATTTGAACTACTTATTTATAAGCACTTGTTACACGATGTTGTTTTTCACATCCCGGATGAACAACATGGCTTCATGCGAAATCGTTCAGTACTCTCAAATTTAACACTTTTCACAACTGACGTAACTGAGTATATGGCCATGGGATCCCAATCAGACGTGATTTACACTGACTATTCCAAGGCATTCGATCGAGTCAATCACTCGATACTTGTAAATAAATTAGCATCAATTGGAATTCATAGTGATCTCCTTGAGTGGCTCATGTCCTATGTCCATAAGAGAAGTCAGGCAGTAGTTGTTGGCGGACATTCCTCTAATTTCTCCCTACTTCCATCGGGTGTTCCTCAAGGCAGTCACCTGGGGCCTCTTTTATTCAATATTTACGTTTATGACATTGGGAAATGTTTTCTCAATTCTAAATTTATTATGTACGCTGATGATATGAAGGTGTATTCGAACATAAGAAGTCCTCATGATTGTCTAAAAATGCAAGAAGACCTCTCGAGACTGTCTGAGTACTGTAAAATCAACATGTTATCTCTAAATTCTGATAAATGCATGAAAATATCATTTAATAGAAAGGTCAACACTATTGATTACACATATAATCTCAATAACAGTAACATCAAGTCTGTACAAACGGTTCGTGATCTAGGCATCCTTCTTGATAGTAAACTTAATTATACTACACACATAGAAAGCATCATTGATAAATCATATAAAACACTTGGATTCTTACTTCGAACCTGTAAGCCTTTTGTAAATATTAACTCTTTGAAACTACTTTATTTTTCCTACGTGCGTAGTATTCTTGAATTTTCATCTCCTATTTGGTCACCCTATTATCAAGTACACTCGGATAAAATTGAAAGAATCCAAAAACTTTTCGTAAAAAATTTAAATCGTAGATCTCACCTAAATTTTCAGGATTACCGTGAAGCATGCGCTTTTTATAACTTGCAAACTCTTTCTGATAGACGAACCGTGGCTGACTTGATGTTGCTCACCAAGATCCTTTCCAACAAAATTGATTCCCCTGACCTAGTAGCCCGTATTAATTTTAGAGTACCCCAAAGACGAACGCGTTCTACTCACCTTCTTCATGTACCAAAGTGCAATACAGTTTTTTCACAAAATACCACCCTTAATAGAATCATAGACTCATACAACAAGACATTTAATGACATCGATATTTTCGGGAAAAGTGTTGCTATAATAAAAAAAGAGGTTAGTAGAAAGTTCTCATGCTCTGTTTACTCTCCACCAATAACCTAGTTATGTTATGGGTGGGGGGTGAACGGTGCATGACTATTTTTTTTCTGTATATATAACTGAATGTGTATAAGTATGTATTTGTATATATATGTGTGTATGTATGCGTATGCATATATATGTATGTATATTTATAAATATATTTTTTAACTTCTTAACTAGAAAAAAAAAAATCCTGTAACCACCCTTTATTAATTCCTCTCCTTTCCTTCTCCTTTCCTGCTTAATCTATTTTTTTTTTGTTTTTCGTTATCTCTGAATGTTTTTTAATAGTTTTATAACATAATTGTGGAATTGTTTAATTGGCTTTTTTTTTAACGTAACTATTTTTTGTCAATGTAATGTAATGTTTATTAATGTTAATGTAACTATTGTTTTATATCATTTTTTTATATGTAAGCTGTACAATTCCCGAATAAATAAAATAAAATAATAATAAAATAGTCACAGAATACATTTCTCAGAAACATTCCTTATTCATTCGTCTGTTTTTGATAATTATATTTTGTGAACGAATGTCGATTTATAGTACGTTATTCTAACCATAGGATATCCAATCACCACCTGGTATCATCCGTATCCTAGATACTTAAAATTCGTTGCTAAACATAGTATAAACCGTCGTCAGTTTTACCTTCACAAATTAATTATAATTCCAACCGAAGAAAGCACATACAAACATAAATATAAATGTATACCCTTGTGTCCGGCTTTGTATGGAAACTAGTGAATTCACAACTAATATTGTATACAGCGAAGGGTATAATAATTCATACACGTCTCCATAGAAACTTTGTAGAAGTTACGAAATAGAGGAGTTTGGAGATAAAGCAAGGAAAGTTTCTTTTTAAAATTATATTCTCGTGTCCCAAGTGCTGAAGTTATTTTCAAACATCTAACATCAGGGCTGAATTTACTAAAGACTAGTTCAAAGGCTGTGGTAGCGCTATGGTATGGTAAGTAGTGAAAAATTATCATAATAATGTTTCCAATTAGTCAAATAATTACGCTAGAAAAATGGAGATAACCCAAAGATTTGGTGATAACTGATTATGTAGCGTGGACGGAATTGAATAAGATAGACAGAAAACCCGGCAATATGACTGAAACTTTGATGTATGTGAGTGAACCATGCAGTTGCAAAACAAGGCTGAAAGTAGATTGAATGCAGTCGAAATCCAATCGCTCAAACGATGTATGATAGATGTTCAAAAAGTAATATGTGTAAGGAAAGTAAAACAAAAGAGAGAAAATTTACATTGCAGGTGAAAAAAAGTAAGTGAATTACATTAAGTAAATAATTTAGATAAATTATGAAAGAAAAAATGCAATAATTTAAGGGTAATCCATTATTTCTTGAATATTTTTCGCGGATACTTTGTGGCACATTTTATAAACTTTATAAAATAATAATAATAATTTAATTAATCACAACCTAACGATGAGTATTTTAAAGTTTTAGAATTAGTACATAAACCTTGAGGATGACAAGGTTCTTGTCGAAACCGGTTCGAAAAAGTGTATCAATAAAATGTGGTAAAAACAAAGTTTTATAAAGTAATCCATTATATTTAGAATAATTTGGACACTCAAAATATTATAAAAAAAGTGATAAAAAAAGTCAAATATAAATTGAAAATTACCTTTTCAGGTGCCTCTTATTTTTTATTCTCTTGACTTTATGGTAAATTCGGTACTGTTTAACACTTACGTAAGTTGAATGGTCCTAGCTCTCATATACCTTCGGGAATTCCTTTCAAAACTACTTGAAAGATAATAGAACAAAGGAGTAGACAAAGATATAGAAATAGACAGTCTATGTGTCAGTCAGTGAATTGGCAATGAGTCCAATGTCCCACATGGGTGGGTTATGGCTCCCCATACACGATCAGAAAGACATATCGTGCAACTCTATGGTGTGTTAAAAATAAACCTGGATGAAATACATTTAAAAAAAAGAAAGGATTTGATTGTTTTTAAAGGTAACACATACATTTTGTTTAAAATCATGGAAATACTTCCAATATTTTAAAATGACGATATTTTTTTTACTGCAGTGTATTTAAACGACATTAATATGGGTGTGAATTTTTTGCATCGAATGATTGATATGGATACGTGTATATTTCAGTCATTTAAAATATTATTTTACCTGTGCATTCCTGAATAGTTTAAAAATAAAGAGTTTTAATATAATAGAAGATTGAAAATTAAAATGTTTGTTTTAGTATTATCTTTGGGATAAGATGAGTTGTTTGAAATGTTTTTATAAAATCCTTTTTTAAAGTCGAGTGTATTTAACTTATGGTATCTTGATGTCTTGTAGCCATTCAAAATTTGTTAACCTAATGGTTATCTAATGATCAATTGAACCATATTTTGATTTATGATTTTTAAAACTTTATTCACATGCTCATTTCAATAAAAAAATCTTCAGCCACGTAATATCTTTTTTAAAGTACACACAAAAAGCTGTTACATAAATTATTAATTCCTTTTTTAACCATAAGATCCAAAAAGCCTTAACATTGTATTTTTGCAATGTTATGTTTATCTTATTTGTAAAACATATGAATAAATAAAAATAACACTAACGTTTAAGATGTCAGAGGTGACAAATGAAATAACTACTATAAAAAAATATATTCAAGGAAATATTAAACTATTTTCTAAGTATGTATATGCATAAAGATGTATTTACTTCAATTGTTAGCTTTTTTGGAACAATATTTGATAAATTATTATCGATTTTATTTACTTTAAAATTCGTAAAATGTGATGTGTTTGAAACATCTTTCATTTGGGTGCTAGTTTAGACGCTGTAAATGTTTTTATCGATAACTTTTTTGGGATTCTTCTTCGCTTTTTGCTATGACTGGAATGACGTTATGGACCGCATTGCAGCATCCGTAGTATTCATCCTCACAGTAAATTATATAGTATCCCAGAAAATGATATTATTGATGTATCTACAGACATATAACATAATTTTTAATTTAATGTATAATTTTGTTATCTTCAAAAAAAGTTTCTATAAATGGAATCAATAATTATTTATTAAATCATATCACTAAATGCTTACAAAATTAGCTCAAAAGCTAAGGACGCATCCTTATTAAATAAGTCAACACTTAGAAAACACGTTTGGTAACTTTTTTCACAAACAATATATATATGGAAAAGATTATGAATATCCATATTGTTGATTTTCAGAGACTAAAAATGTGATAGTCATTTACAAATTTTTGAAATATTTTCCATGTTTATATTTTTTTATGTGAAATACTGAAGTTTGATCAATTAAATAAAATAAAATAAAAATTAAAGCCTTTTTTAGTGCAAGTCGTAGTTTTTCAACATTTTATGCATAAATTGTTAGTATTATTTTGTAAGAAATAAAACTATCAAAAACGCATTTTTAAAGATATAGTAATTGTCTTTTTCTCACTTTACTTTAAATATAAGGTTACACAAATATAAATTCCAAAAACTAATGCTTAATAATTATTGCAAAAAATATATAATAAATTTAATCATCTAAGCACATAAACCATTTTACCATAATTAGAATAACAGATTATTTTGTTTTAAAAATTCATCCAACCGCATTCATCACGTTCTTTCAACAAAAAGTGACATCCTGAAAAAAATACTGAAATTTGCTGAAAAGCATGAAACAACGAATGGATTACATCCCTCTGGCGGCCGAGCTTGGAAGCTCCAAACAAATTAGTTTTCCCGCTCTCCGACAGATACTGCTTCCAGTATGTCAAAGTTTTTATTTGCATGCAGTTTTTCCAGTTCAAACAATAAATTTTAAATTTGTTATTATTTGATTACAAGCTGCAGAAATAAAATATGTACGCTCAGTTTGGATCACGAAAAATAAAATATAGTGACGGCTCAAATTCAATTCTACTTTCCTCTTAATGATATTAAATTTTTTTTACGGAAAAGAATAATTTATAAAGATTAAGCAAAGTAATAAATAACTATTATTTTTAAATCCCTGACAATAGTAGATGATCTTTTAAGCTAAAAAAAATTGAGTAAAATGTTTCATAAACAAATAAAAATATCTGAGAAAACAATGGTAAATAAAATTTAAACTGAGACTGTAGAAGTTTTTTATTGATATAACTTCTAGAACATTAAAAACAAGAATCAGTAAATGTGAATTATGTTTCGATCACACATATCGCTCACTCCTTTCAACGTCATATATAAAAATATTATTTTCCAGGAGATCGTGTTAAAAGTAAAAAATATAATAAAATGTATTCAAAATAAATATCAAGCCACTTATTGAACTTTTTTACTGTGCAACAGATCCTTACAGGTAAAACCTGAATGTTTTTTATCCATTTGAAAAATATTAAGTTTATTTAAAAATATAATTAAACAATACATTTTCTTCAAAATGCAAAAACAACACTTTCTGCCCTGTAGCGGGTAAATATTAAGTTAAAAATAGGCCACTTTTGCTGGGATATATAACATTTTCTGGGCATTCCGAAAACATGCACAACTGAAAATTGACGATTTTTTTATATATGACGTTGTTGAAAGGAGTGATATAACAACAACGTAGAAATCTAAAAAAAAATATTGAAATGAAAAGTCATAAACATCAATATTTTGATAAAATAAAAACTCATTAAAAAAATATTTTTAAAAACACAATTAACAATATAGCAATTACTAAAGCCTCCTCCTAGTCCATGCTTCCACTGATAAAAAATAAGAAACATCTGCCTCTTCTTCAATTTCATCGTCTCAAGGGCATATGTTTTTTACATACAGTGTTTAAGGGTGTACTCGCTAAAATACAATTTAGTACGCAACCGAATGCGCTAGGTGCCAGATTTAAAAAAAAATGCATTGAATAAACTTGTTTTATATGTTATTTAACTCTTCATTTTTTAATAACTATTTTATTTCAAAACCATATATTTATTTCGAGGGAAAACTTATTTTTACAAAACAAAAATGTTAAATGTAACCGGGTTTAAAGAAAATTAGGTTGCGGGCTATTAATTATCCCGCCTTAATAATGATGTCAAATGCATTGAAACATATGTCACAATATATTTGAAGAAAAAGGAAAATAATCGACTAATTAAAAGTGAAATTCATTTAAATATTTTTTTATCTGACGACTTACTACCGATGAAAATGATATTACATTTAGGTCAATTGTAGTCGTATAACATATAAGGTTAATGTCGAAATTTCTGCGAGAAGACCAAATGTATCAATGCACCCTCGGGACCAGTTCCCGAACAACTATTCAAACAATTTGTTTTCCATTGGGAGTAACAAATACACGCAAGACGTGGATGGATGTAACATGCAGTGCTTTCTAGATAAAATGTCCCATACGGAACTACCAGACACGTAAACTTCGTTACCCTACTAATATACCGATAATAGCTCAATGGGAAATTCACTCACGTCCCACATATGAAGATTATATTTGTTTACCATTTTATAACCTCCAGTCCCATTAGGCAAGGTTCAAAAAAATTTTAAAAAATTAAACCATAGAAAAATCTTGAAAAGCGTAAATTATTAATATACATACTTTTTCCAAAATTCTTCACCCTTGATTTCAATGTTTCCATTAAATCAACCCCCTACAGTTGTTATCCCACCTACTTCTATCAGTATTAAGATTATTTTTTGCTTGTTAATTTGTATTTTTACTTTTTGTTGAGAACATTAATGGATCTCGAAAATAATCGTATCAATGAACTCAAAAAAATAACTGTATAAGTGTTTTATTTATGATATTTTTAAACCAGCCTGTTGTTTACGATCTATCATAAGCTAGTTTAAGTGGTCACTTTATAAGCGTCTTTACACTCGAATTTCGGAAGTTGTATTTATACTACAATTGGCACCTTCTTCCACATGCGAGTTCTCGGCACTATTTATGGTTGAGTTGAGAAGGTTTTTTTTTATTTAGCAGAGACCTTCATGAAGTCGTAAACCTTTTAAATACCCAGACTTTATATATTATATCTTTATATTATTATATTTATAAAGATATAATAATATAAAGATATAATAAGAAATAATAATAAAAAAAATATAACTCGTAAGTGGACAAAACCCAGATTAGTGAACAAATATTTGGATACACTCAAAATATTACAAATAATTTTATCGAAAACAGCTGTTACCCTGTAAGTGAATTTGGGTGATAGTTTATTTTATATTTGATATTGAAGGCACTGGTAACATGTCTTACAAGTTCACAAAATACAATATAGTGTCTCGGTGTCCTACCTTGTCAACGAGTAGGGTTTCTGGAATGTTTTACCTGAATGATTGATGGCATGGAGACCCGTTTAAATAAATTAAAATACGTCTAACAATTTCTCCTTACTTTTCCCCCTAAAGAGATTTATTTACAATTATTTGAGTAAAAATATTAGAACTAAAATTTGGATACACTCATACCTAATAAAATAATAACTTGTCAAATTATAGGTGTTAATTTTTTTTTAAAAACGAGTTTTAAAAATTAGAGTTGTATGGTTGTCAATCATGGGCAGAACGGTAAATGTTGCACGTGTGTAAAGTGATCACTTAACCACTCCATGATAGATCATAAGCCCTGTAAATAACCAGACTACCATATTCATATATAAATTTATCATTTACACTTTTAAGGATCACGAATTGTGTGTTTGTATCACGAATTAATGTATGTATGTTTTACATGATGTGTTGTAATTTATACTATCAATATAATTTTAATTTAAAGAATGGATTTATTTTTACATGTGTTTATTTTGAAGGGGGTATCTCATTGAGTTTGTCAACTTTGACTAAATGTTTTTTTGGGTCATCGGGGCACCACTTTCAATAACAATTACGTGTCCCGACGTTTCTGGATGCATGGTGATCTTACTCCAAATGTGACATATAAACAAAACACATTTTCAGTTGCAGCGAAAGATAATATAATAATAAATTGCACAAAGTCATCGGCCCACCTTGCTGTCCGGTAAATCCAGCTCTGTGTGACTTGTCACGCGACCTCCGACCAAAGCAAGGTGTGGATGGCCGAATACGCAAATAAATATACTTATACATTATCCACAAGGCGACTCTGGAGAGGAAACTCAGCAGTCCTCTCACAGCCGGCGGGAAAAACAACGCGCCAGAACGCCTCATGAATTTCGAAACGCGAAACTGCGTCAACGTTTTTCAAAATAAAGTTCCCTTTTCGACCGTACTGGCGCGAATCGTCCCGCCTTTTGGGATTCGAATTTACATATATTTGAAAAATCTTCGCTGCGGAGTGAATTTTTCAATCTCGTGTCGAAATTTGAATGTGTCAAACAATTGAAAATCGATTCCGTTAAATTAGGCGCGAAATTTGAATTTAAGCGGGAAAAGTGACAAATGAGTGAGGTTTGGTTTTTAGTGCCGTTAAATTGTTTTTAGTGTTGTGCTGTGAAAATACATTTAAAAACTATAAAAAGTACTTACCGCTGATTAATTTAATTTATACGTACGAATACGTAGTTCAGAGGTATAAAATCGTATGTAATTATGATCATTTATTGAGTACAATTATTTTTAATTAAAGTTTTACTTAATAAATGCCACTATTTCTTAAAATATATTGTGACACGTGTTTCGATGCATTCTGCATCATTTTCAAACTCTGTATGATGCGGAATGCATCAAAACACGTGTCACAGTAGATTTTAAGAAATAGTGGTATTTACTAAGTAATTTTTTTATTTAAAATGGATAGATTTTGCCCGCTAATGTACACACATATTGTACAAAAAGTTCAAATAAATAAATAAATTTTATCACAAAGTGACTGCTGAATAATTAATGAAAAGAGTAGAATGATTATAAGATTTTTTTTATTAATAAAAATGCTGTGGTAATTAACAACGATTATTGCTATATTATTTTTAATTAATAAAAAAAAAAGGAAATGACAATCTCCATCTCCATGTCTACCTCTAAGCTACAATATTATTTAATGAATAAATAAAAAAATTAAACAAATTATTTTTAAAAAATAATTAAAAACGAAAAAATTAATGAATCAATTTTAATTTGAAATAATTTCTTTCATTATTGAGCTTCTTTCTTGTTAAATCTCGTAGCTGCATTGACGATTAATTTTTTATTTTATTTTAATAATTTATTAAGGTATTCGAAATTCTTATTTATATTACATTTGTTACATGCTTATCCAAAGAAATATATAAATATTAAAATATAAAAAAACAGAAATAATATAATTTCACATAATATCCCTTTCATTTCGAAATTTATGTTACAGATGAAAATACGAACTGTTAAAATATTTCATATTCCTTTGATGATTTTCATAATCAATAAATTCTTCCACAGTTCGTTGAAAACTTCACTATTTGGTAAACCGTAGTGTATGACATAGTCTACTGAATATATATTTTCGAAGCATATTAATAATAAATTTATATTAAATAACACAATGGGTTAAAAAAAAACACATTTGCTTAAGATGAATTAGAGCCTTGACGCCAAAGCAGATTTCAAAAAAATGTGTTCATAAAAGTATTATTCTGCATTTTGTTTTATGAATCACATAGAAATGTGCTTTACAATTCATCAATTACTAATAAATAAAAAAATGCAACCCATATGTCGCTCACTCCTTTCAAGAACGTAATAAATCAAAAATCGTCAATTTTCAGTTGTGCGTGTTTTCGGAATGCCCATAAAATGTACTATATCCCAGCGCAAAAGAGGCATATTTTTAACTTTATGTTTACCCGCTACAGGGTAAAAAGTTTTGTGTTTGCATTTTGAAGAAAAGGTATTGTTTAATTATCTTTTTAAATTTACTAAATATTTTTCAAATGGAGAAAATACCTTCAGGTTTCACCTAAAAAGATCTATTGTACAGTCAAAAGTTCAATAAGTGGCTTAATATGTATTTGTTAATACATTGTATTATATTTTTAAACTTAAAAAACGTTCACCTGAAAAATCAAGTTTTTTGATTTATGACGTTCTTGAAAGGAGTGAGCGATGTGTGAAACAATCTATGTCTTAACAGATTAAGTATATTATCCATATAAATATTTGCTAACATTTTGTATTCAGCAAAGCCATTTTTTATGCAGAGCACTTTAGACTTGTAATTTATTTTGTAAAAAAATAAAATTTCGCTTTGAAGTAAAATTATTGAAATCACAATTACAATAATTAAAGTTTTTTATTTAGAATTTTTAATACATATTTTATTTTAATTTTAAATGGATAAACGGAGAGATTACGTCAGCACCAATATGACAAATGATTAATGTATTCGTAAATTCACCGGCATTCAGTTTATTCTGTCACAGCTTTCTTTTATAATGTAGGTCATGTTTTTCCGTATCCACCCCCGCGAATTGTGTGTCTGTTCTCAAAGTATAAATAGGTTGATATATCAAAAAGGTTTTTTTAATCTGAAAAAGAATTGTCTGATACACAAAGTACTCGACTTAATGCAAGGTTAAGGTTCGTCAAAGAGGATTTGAATGTCATGTAACAACTTGGAAGGGGTCGATATAAAAATATTCTTACCTAATAAAAGTTTATGTATAAAAAAAAATCTGTAGCTCATTAGTTTTATATATTTTTTACGATCTAAATTAAATTTTATCGTTCAATCAATGTACAGTATTATGCACTTCATCGATCACTAGGAGAAAATTAAAGAAAAGGAAAGCTTTTTCTTCAGCTAAATCTTACTCCTTACATAAATAATTGTTAAAAAAAAATACAATGATGATATACGAGATTACCGTATAATTTTAACTAAATTGTATTCATTTCATTTATTGATTCGGCCGTCACTTTGCAATAAAATCTTTACATTTTAAATTGTAATCTGCGACTTTGGAAGTTTGTACAATGGTATTACTTCCAGAATTAACAAACAAGAATACGATAACTTGAATTATGTTGAAAAAATAATAATTTTTCAGCGTTTGATAACTATTTAAAAGATAACAATCACATATAAAACAACAATAACGTAGGAATCCTAAAAATAATAAATACGATAAGACAATACAAATTCCAAAAAATATAAATAATAATAAACCCAAAGTTCACAAAATGACAATAATTAAAACCTCTACTGTCTATGTTCCCACTGATAAAAAATTAAATAAAAAAGTAAATAAATATAAGAAACATTTTCTACCTCCTCTTTTTCATTCAACGTCCCAAGGACACACTTCAAAATTAAGACTTATGTAGCTTCACAAAAGGTGTTTGAAAATAATGCGGAATGCATCGAAACACGTGTCACAACAGATTTTAACAAATAGTGGTATAATCTAAGTGAAACTAATATAAAAAATTCATTGAATGTGAACGTGTATCTTAAATACTAAAGCTCTGTTTCATTAAAAAAAAATACTAGTGAATTTTAGTTATTTAAAAAAATAAAATTCATACAAAATATTGAAAACTTCGATATTTTTCAAAACGTTTTAACAGCCCGCCTAGATGAAAATTAAAAGACTAAATAGGTCTTTAAGGTCAGTTTAAGAACGAAGACGTCTGAAATTGTATAATACATGTAAAAATACATTGATTTTTCCAACGTCTCCGTTTTACAGACTCGTAACACTGTCAAGTCATAAATCCCGCTCATATTTTCGTCGAAAACGATTAATTACATCGTATTAAAATAGCCGAAAAAATAAGACACCACTATATTCACGTCGGGTTGCGTTCAGAAATGCATCCGGGAGTGAGCAGCTACCGTTTTACGTATGTGTTACGTTTCGCAAGTTAATAGTCCGGTACAAAAATATTTCCTTGGGAATAATATCACATTACAACGTTTCAAATGTTTTCCACATTTTCAACTAAAGAGAAGTAATTTATATTTATGGTTTGGCAGCGAAATGCTACTGTTTGACATTTTATTTAATTTCTTTGGTATGATGACGTAGGCGCTACAAATTATGTTGTTAATAATAACTCGCCCATGATATTTTTAAATACTCATAGTTATCTTTTTACTTACTATTAATAAATTATAATAAACAGTTAAAAATCTGACAACCATTTTGTAATACATATTGAATTTAATTATTCCTTTAATATTATTATAATTATTACTTGTCAAAATAATAATTTAACACACGTGCGCCACGTCATATTTTGCTTTTTCCTGTAATGTAAGCTGCAAAACTGTTATTCAAGTCAGCGTTTATAATTATGATTTAAATATTATTTTGATAGAAAAATCTAATCCTTGCCGTACCATATGGTGCATAGGGCACTGCTTCGTAAAGGAACAGTGTTGTTCTTGATCGTTAAACACACGGTAGAAAGGTGATTAGCCCTGCGCTGACCTTCCTGTGATAATTCAGGGATAAATAATAGTGAAAATTCACTTACGTAGTAATATAAGCAGTTTAAGACCTATTTTTTCTTTACAAATTCTGGATCTTCTGCACTTTGAAGTTATTGTAGATTTTTTTTATCAATATCTAAACATAGGTGAGAATTATTGAAGTCTGGGTATTTACAATAATTAATATATAAAAATTAAAAATAAGTAACATAAAAGTGTAAAATGATAAATGAACCTCGTATTCATTTCATTAAGGTTTAGAAGTCCGCTTTAGATGTCATTGATAAAGTAATTTAATGTTTTTAATTGAAGCTTATGCTTATTTATAAACAATTTTCCAGAGTTCCAGAATTGCGGTTTTCAATAATGGGTAAAATAATTAATATTGAACAGTGTGTAAGGTGATCACTTAATCTAGCCAATTACATATCGTAAGCCCTTTAAATGCCCTGACTTCGAATTTCCCACCTCAAAAAAACTTCAATAGAGTGACTGAGATATCAATGAAAAACCTTAATTTAAAGAGTTCCATTCATAATATGCCATACTAAGTTTTTTAATAAATTTATTTCAATTATCTTTTCAATTTATCTAGCGAACGTAATTATTAATCTTCCTTAATTAAATTCATGTATTTCCTAAATTTTTAAGTGGTTGAATTCGCGTGTTGAGCAAAGAACTGGTAATTATTTTTTTAATACGCCTGAAAGCGTTCCGGTATATCTGCCCTCCGGATCTTCGTTCTTTGTATTCAAAGCAGCATAGTGTCCGCACACTTTGCTACTGACCTCTAAATTATTTGGAAAAAATCGATTCTATTTTTCCCGTTTCGCTCATAAAGTAGTCTGCCACAGTGTCCATAGCATACAGCATGGTATTCCCAACAGTGTGGAGTTGTGCGTCTCGTTAAAAAATCAAGTGATTACAATATCCAATAAAAAAGTGTTAATAATTACATAAAATAAATTCGTTTACCTTAATATCGATAAATTAATATCCACCAAATTCTACCACTTAATAAAGTAATTATAAACTTTTTATTGAAATTACAACATAGTCGAAGAAGAAAATGGAAAACTTGATATTTACAGGGCTTGCGATCTGTCGTAAGCTAGTTTAAGTGATCTCTTTACACGCGTGTAATATTTTTCATTCAACCCATGATCGAAAACCACACTACTCAATTTTTTGGAACTCATATAAATTATAGAAAAACAAATTAAAATTTACATATTTTTTGTTTGAAACACAAATCTGAGTTTCTCCACTGGGATTAATTTTTAAAATTTAAATTTTTAGTAATTATAAAATGATTATAATTATTTTTGACGTTTGATAATATTCGTCTTGTGACGCTCCTACTCATTCTAGGAATAAAAAAATATTTTCGATAACTTCTACTTCATTTTTAAGCTATTAAGTCTAAAAAATAATTTTTCGGGATGATAGTTATTAAAACTATAACATTATCTTTTTACATATATTTTTTTAATCTGCCTATTGGGGCACAGGGCACTGAAATCAATATAAAAAGCAAAATATTGATACTAAATGACTTTAAAGCCAAACCAATTGATATATAATACTACCCAATATATTTTTAAAACTAATTAATTGATTTAAAACAAAGAAGAACAAGTAAAAATATAAAAAATAATCTTTTTATATTAAGTTAAACATACAAATCAGACACAGCATCTTATCCGTGAATTTAATAGAAACAGTATCTAATACAACATTTTATAGTTAATTTAATTTTGCAATAAAAATAGCATCGATTCAAGTGCAGTGTCCATTATATCATTTATTGGTATAGTAGGTACATGTATCTGTAAATGCATTTAATAAATCTTTTGACAAATACATTACCAAATGGTTTACATTTTAAAAGCCATTTTAAAAAGCATCTGATATTAGCGTAAAGAAAGTGAAAACATCGTATCAAAAAAGACACTGTTAAAAAACTTTAACGAAATCAAGTTGAATTAAATAAAAATTTCTGTAGCACAATGGTTAATTTTAGGTTAAAAAAACAAACCTTTTAATTTGACCCTCTTAATGAGCTATCCTTATTTGAGATATAACTAAATTGGCTTTTGAAAATGTTTGAATTTACGTCAATCAATTTTTACAAAATTCATCATGTTACTTTAACGTTTCGTTGTTAAAATTTATAAAAATTTCATAAAAATTTAAGTAAATTAATAAGATTTGTGAAGGAAACTGAGCGAAATATAATACTTGGTACAATATTTTGAAGTGTGAAGTGACAAAATATGTTTTTAATCCCGGAGTTTCAGTCTATTTATAAATTTCTCTGCGTTATATTCTTGAAGATGGATATTAAAATACATACAGCAGATGGTCAAACGTATATAAACGTTATAAACATAATAATACATTAACAGCGAAAAGCTTACAAAAATAATTAAGTTTTATGTAAATGACATTATTTTTAGATGTATTATTGCGCCTCGAGATGTTTATATGACGAAAATAACCCTTTCATAATTATGTTTTGGTATTCATTTTTTTCTTACGGGTAAAAATGTGTGATTAATTTATAAACATGATTAACTTTGTCTATTGGGGTGCAAGACGGCGGTGTTGTTAGATTGACGGCGATTGCGGGTTCGATTCCTGGCGATTTTAAAATGAATCAGGAAATATTTATTTTTAATTAGTCTAGGTGTTTGTGATTTATTCTTCACATTTTTTTCCTTATCCTTTCCATCCCACTTACAACAAACCTCTATAATAGAGGTTTTGTTGATCATTTCTGTGAATTTATTATATGATAATATTATATTGTAGTATCGTATATTAGGTATCAGTTTGTTTTTTGAAGTCTGGAATCGAAAAAAAGTGTAACTTCATAAAAATAATTCATAATTTACACTGCACCAATTACTATATTGTAAGACTGATCAATTTACCTGCATGCTATTTACAATCAAGATTTTCATCTCACCAATAGATGTCTCTAGTGAAGTTCTAGTGATTCAAGAATAATGTTTCAAAATTGGTTTTCATATATATATATATATATATATATATATATATATATATATATATATATATATATATATATATATATATATATATATATATATATATATATATATATATATATATATATATATATATATATATATATATATAATAAATAAATATATATATATATATATATATATATATATATATATATATATATATATATATATATATATATATATATATATATATATATATATATATATATATATATATATATATATATATATATATATATATGAGTGGATTCGAATTGGTGAATGTTACAATTTGTAAAGTGATCACTTTAACCAGCCTATGACAGTCGTCAGCCCCGTAAATGCCTAGACTTCCATATTCTTCTTTGAACTTTGAATTCTTTTTTTGACATCTCATCATTGATGAGATGTCAAAAAAAATTAAGATTATATTGCATATATGAATTATTGCTGTGTCATTTGCACTAATAATCACGAAAATATATATTTATGAGTTGGTTAGTCAAAAAAAGTATCTGGTAAAAAAATACGTTGAATAAAAAAAATGTAATCATATTTTTAAAGCGTCTCCAAGTACGTAAAATATTTTGGGAAGAATCTTTTCCATTTCATGAAAGTTTCAGTTAAATTTAAAATTTACCATAGATGGTTCCGAGAACTCACGTGTATCAATGGTGAAGGTATCAATAAAAGGATAAAAAAAACTTCCAATATTTGAGTCGTATGGTTGTCAATCATGGGTAGAATAGCTAATATTATAAGTAAATAAAGTGATCACTTAAACCAGCCTATCACAGGTTATAACCCCTGTAAATACCCAGACTTTCATATTCTTATTCCTATTACAGTTTAACAAATTTAAGACAAATTATCTTCATTAATATTATAATCATTTCCTCGATATATATTTTAGCGCTTTATAACTTAAGTTCAATAAAGTTCTCATTAAAAGTCAATTGAATAAATACCTATCTAGGTACCTTTAAACAAAATAAAAAATTTAATGCCATGAAGAAAATTTAATGCTACCATATTTAACAAAATGTTAAATAACATGCATGGATGCGTAAATTAAAAATAAAACTTTCTTTAATAAACGTGTTTACTTCTTTTGATAATAAGCCGTTGTCTGCGACACTAGCGCTCGGAAAATTCTAGTTGACATTGAAGAAAATTAGTGAACTATATTCGTGTTACGAAATTAGAGCATGTTACTCCTAGCGGTGAGCCGTCGCACTATTAACTAATTTCAGTGTTGCCAAGAGTATAAAACTGGACATTTTTTCAAATCAAATAATTTTCTAAGTACCTACTCATGTCTTTTCTTCAATTAAATTATAAATTGAAAAATTCGCTGTATTTGCAACGTTTATTTATTGTAATCTTATTTTATACATGAAAAAAGAATAGTAATATATATGACATAAATATCCAGATTTCTATATTCCCGTTTTAATAGCATCTTAGTTCCTATTTACATTTCATTGAAAACCGCAATCAAGATTATTAATGATTAAAGAAAATGAAATATAAACTTAAATTAAAATAATTAAAAATGTCAATAATGAAAAATATATTTTTATTAAGTTCCTACCTACACCCAAATTTAACTTTCCTTGTGTACACCCTGCTTAGAATTTAAATGATTATCCATGTGGAAATATTCCTGTTGGAATTATTATCATCTTCTTTAATATCGTGCCAAATATTTATTAAATTAACCCACATAAATCGAATAGCGAAAAATCTCTGTGCGAAAATATAATATCAGTAACGGTTTTGAAATCGAACGAGCAACTTGTTAGTTAAACTCTCTGTATATAAAACAATAATTTTGAGAAATATTTTATGAAATAATACAAATAAAGTTAAAAATAAGTGTGTTTGTATAACCTGTTGTTTAGACAATCAAATTTCAAATATTTATGAAGTGATAATAAATTTGTTTATTTCAACATTTGTTTTATGTTATTGGTTAATTTTTCATAATATTAGTTACGTGATAATAAAAACGATAATATCAACCAAAACCTTAATTAAGTGTTTTAATTGAAGATGTAAATAAAAATAAAAACATTTAATAACGCATTTTATTTGAATACGAAAACGTATTAAGACGTAAGGTTGATTTTTATTATTATTATGTCATTCTCAGGGTAAAATAAATGTTTGTGAAATTTTGTGTTAATTGATATTCTGAAATGTGTATGTTTTTATATTCTTAATTTAGCTTAAATAGCATTATTGAAATCGCAGGATATTTAATAATAATTAACTGATCGAGTTCAAACGAATCAATGGATATTGAAACCTGTCTTTATTATTTTATAAATATTTTTATTTCAATATTTACCTTACATTTAAAGTTGAAGCATGAAAATTTAATGTGGTTGTGATATTTCTATGAAACTAGTCAATTTCGAGGAAAAATCTGTTTGGAAAATCTTTATTCAAAAAGTTGAGAACGCGAAGTGACAAATAACATGGAGTCTTTCCTTCATGTTACTTAGGAAAAATTATAGTTTAAATTTAGTTTAAATTTTGACATCTCAATATATATGAAGAAGAATATGGAAGACTGGGTATTTACAGGGCTTATGACTTGTCAAAGGCTGGTTAAGTGATCAATTTACAATTTACAAACGTGTAATATTTACTATTCTACTGATGACCATGAATGACAGAAACCCAGATTTGTGAATAAGGATTTGATTGAACACACAAAAATATTGTGAAAGTAAAATTTTCATCAGAAATAAAGAAAATTAAAAATAACACTGAGCTACCCATGGAAATGGTACTTGAAGAATGAGCCAGGAAGAAGAACCTTTGAATTTAGGGGACAAGCGAATAAACGTGTTATTAATAGGGGATGATACAAGCATTTCATAAGATAAAATTTGTATATTATTATGAAAAACTGGGCATTTCTATAGTTGATGGAAAATGGGTTCAAGAATATTGACTTCTTTTTATGTACACTTAGGTGACAATTAAAATATGGTGGCTATTAAAATAATGTGAATAGATTCAGTGAAGATTCAGACCTTTTTCCCAACATTTGATACTAAAATTTAAAAACTTGAACCTTTTATAAAGAATATGCTTCATAAAAAGTAGAAACATACAATTTAAAATAAAATAGTTCATCACCCTTTCAAAAGAACCATATATAAAATATGTTATTTTGTTTTTCAAAATAAACATTTAAGATTTTTTTAGAACATACATTGAAATAATATATATATATATATATATATATATATATATATATATATATATATATATATATATATATATATATATATATATATATATATATATATATATATATATATATATATATATATATATATATATATATATATATATATATATATATATTTATATACAGTGGGTGGCCAAATTATTAGGGACACTTGTCCTTTTTTGTAATTTTCAAGTTTAAATGAATTTTATGATCAAATAAATTGGTTCTAATTAAAAAATATTATTTATTTTTGTTGCTGGTATCATAATTATTGTTTTTAAGACGTAGCAATGCTGCAAAATATCAAAGAAGTAAGTTTTTTTCTCATTTTAGTGTTAATTAGTGAAAAATGGTGTTAGTGTGAGCTCAGTTAATATTTTTTTAAACCATTTCTCTGTATGTTTTTTGAGTCCAAGACTATAAAAAATTAAGTATTGTTTAATAATGTATTAGTTTTGCTAATTTAATAAGTTAATTTCAATTAATTTTTAATTCAAATTCAATTTAGTTTGAATTGAACCTTAATATTCTAAATTTAAGTATGGGCAAGTCTTTAGACATATCTCCAAGAAAATGTAGGAAAGTACCAACCTAACTACTTCATTCTACATATTTCCAAAGAGAGATAGCAGCACTCACAGGTATTTTGAAGTCAGGAGTCAACCGGATAAAAAGAAAAATTCATAAAAACCTACCTCTAGAAGCAGCCCGCGTCTGAAAAAGTGTCAGAAAAACGATCACCACTCCGCGTGGTCACCGTAAAATCAGGGACATCAATTTCCAAAATCGTAAAACGTGTGTTGATTGTCCACTACGTTGATAAGCGATGTAGGAATCAACGCCTCCAAAATGACAGTTTGGAGACGGTTAGTCGAAGTAAATCTAATTGGTCGACGTCCAACCAAAAAACTACGCCTGACTGAGGCCATGAAGAAGAAACGACTCTTATGGGCCAGAGCACTCCGGAATATGACTGTTTCGGATTGGAATCGAGTATTTATGACTTATATTTGTATAATAAAATAAGAAGATAATAAAAAATACACATTTTTGCAATCATGGTAATACTTTATAGGTCTGCTTCTAAGACGAGTCAACATTTAAAATTTTGGTGGGAAAAACTTAATTCGTCCGACGGGGCCCAGGAGAAAAATTCCACCCGAACTGCCTAGTGAAGAGGGCTAAAAACACCCTGTTAGCATAATATTGTGGTCCATGATCTCATTTAAGGGTATGGGACACCTCCATATCATGGAAGGGACCATGAGGCAAGACCAGTACCAGCGAGTACTGAAAAGTCGGCTTCAGCCGAGGCTAAGGAATGGTTCCCTGGTGATGAAGAGTATGTGTTTATGCATGAATAGGTACCATGTCATAAAGTCAGGAGTGTTACCGCATTCCTGGCTGAAAAAAACGTCTGTTGAGTATGTGTTTTGCCTTTCCCGGGCAATTTGCTGAATATGAACACCATTGAAAACATTTGGAGGCTAAAGAAACGGGAAATTGCTAAAAAAGTCATCACCACCAAGCGGTTACTGATAGAAACTCTTATCAGAGTATGGCATGGTAACCCTAATCTTCGGCCCAATACAAAAATCTGCATAGAAAGCATGCCCCGACGTTTGGAAGTTGTAATCGCAGCAAAGGGTGCTATTACTAAATATTACGGTTTTTTCAGAATTTTTTTAATAATCGCTTTTTACTATAAAAATTAATTACTTTTATTAAATGTTTGATAACATTGTTTCTAAATTCTAAATAAAGCACCCCAATAAATAAAAAAATAATTTAAAAACTTTATTGTTTGCTCATTAAATTCATTTGAACATGAAAATTACAGGAAATTCGAAGTGTCCCTAATAATTTGGCCACCCACTGTATATATATATATATATATAAATATATATAAACATATATATATATATAAATATATATATATATATATATATATATATATATATATATATATATATATATATATATATATATATATATATATATATATATAAATATATATATATATATATATATATATATATATATATATATATATATATATATATATATATATATATATATATATATATATATATATATATATATATATATATATATATATATATATATATATATGTATGTATATATATATATATATATATATATATATATATATATATATATATATATATATATATATATATATATATATATATATATATATATATATATATATATATATATATATATATATATATATATATATATATATATATATATATATATATATATATATATATATATATATATATATATATTTCCTACTTCTTACTTTTCAATAACTCTTTTCTTTTAAAGACCGTTTATTTATTGTTCAACGTTTTTGTATTGAAAAAAAACAAGTTTTTTCAATACAAAAACGGTATTAAAAAAAAACAATCACGTCAAATGTTACCTGGGTTTGAAGAAAAATAAGTTTCGATTTTGTTTATATTGTACCATTAATGTTTTAGGCTTTACACACTTATAATTACTACCTCACACACACTGTATAGTATGTATAAGTAAATATGTATTATATGTTACAAAACAATTTCTTAATTTCTAAAAACAGACATTTGCATCACACGAAATTACGTATTTCCAATATGAACCATACTTTTAAATAGTTATTATCTATGTACATATGTAAATGAACTGATGTAGTCATTTTCAATATCTATATAACGAAATATTGCAAAAAAAACATACGAACGTTAAAATAATAATGGTTTTAAAATAATAGTGTAATTATTTTTTTAGTTAAAATGTAAAATCACAATATTAGTGCTTCAAATATAAATTATTATTTAAGTATTTATTTATATTTATTTAACCAAAGCATAAATATGTCGTATGAAATTAAACTTATTTACGCAAATAAATAAAAAAAATACACTGTTTAAGACATTGATGTAGGTATTCGTTTTCAAAATAATATAAATTTTTTTCCGTGAATTTTAAGTGTCATCTATAATTTTTTATAAAAATATTGTTTGTTTGGATAAAATGTTATTATTCATCAATATAATCGTTTAGTTCGGTGGTGAAAAATAACAGTTTAGACATACTAAGTTGGTGCAACTAGTTGGTTTCCCGCGTTTTCCGAGCTGTCACTTTCCTCGGGTGTCGGCCATGAATCTCATGTTCCGCAAGAACTTCAGGCCGGAGCGCGCGTCGGGCGGGGGGGGCGGCGGCGGCGGGCGCGCTGCGCGCGGGGGGCGGCGGCCCCGCGAGCAGGCGGCCCCCTGCCGCGCGTACTCGCCTATGGACGACCACCACTACAGGACGCACATCTTCTTCGGCGCCGCGCCGCGCAGCAGCTGCACGCTCGGAGAAGGTCTGCCACCCTGACAATTGTTTTATCGCTAATTCTGAATTTGAAATCGCTGATTCCCGCCAATTAACCCTACACTGCCCTGCGTAGGACAATCTCGACCCCTGTTCAGCAAATAATCACATACTACAAAAACATATTATTAATAACAAAAAAATACGTTTTAGATTCCACAAGTGATTAATTTACAGTGTCAGCTGTTTCGCACTGTGAACTAATTTTCAAATTGTGAATTAAAATTACATGTGTTAAATGATGCAAAAACATGGTGACGCATTTCTTTGCAAAAAAATTACGACGTGTGAACATTTTCAGTGCATTTTTATTAAACATTTGAATTATTAACGGATATTAAAAGTTTGTGTTGAATTTCAGACGTGCTTTTATTTTTTTCCAATCCAACTGCAAATTCAATACTGAAATCTATATATTTTTCGAGTAAGTGACTATAACCTGAACAGGGATGTTATTTTATAAATTTATTTGATTTATTTTATCAAGACAACTCCTACAATTTATTTCATATTTAAATAAATACTATTTTAACCATATATATAAAATAATATTGAATAACAGCATACAAAAATCAATGGTATTTGGATTTCTTTTAATAATTGAATTTGCTATTTTCATTAAAGAATATATATAAACATTTTAGAAAGTGAAACATAACCTGATATATTTTTTTTCTCGTTGTAAAATTAAAAAAAAAAGACGCTGAAGGTGTTAAATTATTTAGTTGTTATTAAACTTTTTTCAAATGTGTGATGCCCAAAAACATAAAGAAACTTTAGTTACATATGCGGACCTTCTGTTCTGAAAAAAAATTAATACTTTGGCATATTTTTTTTATGGAAGTTTGTAGATTTCTTTGATTTTCTTTTTTCTCGTTGTAAAATTTTAAAAAAAAGACGCTGAAGGTGTTAAATTATTTAGTTGTTATTAAACTTTTTTCAAATGTGTGATGCCCAAAAACATAATTAACTTTAGTTACATATGCGGACCTTCTGTTCTGAAAAAAAAATAATACTTTGGCATAATTTTTTTTATGGAAGTTTGTAGATTTCTTTGTATTTCGTGAGATTTTCCAGTAGATTTTCCAAAGCTTTAGAATTTTTATTCAGAGTCAAACATTATTTTCATCCTACATAAGCTCCAAAATATCTGTTTGTAAAGCATGACATGTCATTATCCGTATTCTATTCAATGTCACTTATTAATAAATACATATATTTATATATTTTCCGGGTTTTTTCCAACAGTAATTGTATCCCTAGCCATCAAATTCCATTTTTATCTTGTTTACAGAAAGTCGTGCAGTGTAGGGTTAAAACAAAAGCATAACGCTTCAGCTAATTTGATATATTAAAATTTCATGTATGTTGAATTCAATATTTGATATTCAATCGATAAATAAATTGCATTAATAATTAACACACATCATCATTTTATTCGCATTAGTGTTAATAAAACATTAAGTATTTACATCGTCACGATGTGTGTTTTCAGAATTTTGTGCCAAGTTGTGTTTTCAACGACATAATTTTCATTCGTTATAATGTCTTCATTTTCTTTGTTACAGTGAATTAAAATTAGTGTTATAATTATAAACGTTTTCACATTGTGTTTCAAGTGTAATAAAGCACGATTATTTTTACTTTAAACATATTTTTTTGCGTAAAATGGTGTGACTTTAAAACATGTTATTTGCACGCTTTTGCATTTTACAAGTGTTCAAATTTGCATGACTCAAATAGAATTAAGTGAAAAATGCGCAGTAATTACATCACAGTATTATTTTAAGTTTGCTTTATTATATTTCGCTTTAATTATATGTGTATTTATTTGTTTTATACATCTCAAATGTGGTATGAAAAGTCAAGTGAACTTAATGTAATATGAAAATATTTTAAGACATTTTTTCATGAAATTCGTGTTTCATACGCACGTTAAAATGACACTACGTACAATCTCGTCGTTGACAGATTAGTCTGAAAATGCTTATTAAGAGGAGAATTATCTAATTGTGCAAAAAGCAAGAGGAAATGTACCACGATTAAGTTAACTAATGTTACGGTGAATATTAATGAGGTCGATTCAATGATAGCGGATATTCTATTATTCTTGTATAAATATTTATTAAAATATTTTATTAAAGATTGTTAATTCGTATGCTCAAAGCTTTTGGAATATAGAGATTTTCTCAATATATTCCCTCAGTACAACAGTCCAACCTCTAAATCTGAAGAGTGTCCTAAATAAAAACATTATTTTTAAAAACGAAGCACCTGCTTTATGGTTGTGTGGTAAATATATAAAGTAAAAGTACATATATTTACAATCAGATACGGATAATAAAAAAAATATTTAAAAATTATAGCTTGGACGATTTATAAAATGTGCTACTTAGCTGAAACAAATATCGTTGAACAAAAATTGGGTCGGTTTTTACAGAACTTTTTTGAGTCTAATCAGCTATTTTTGTAAAAAGCTCTAGAGAAAATTGAAAAGCGGCCTAGTAAAGTCAAAAATATACTCGTTTGGTAATAAACATATTTATTTGCGTTTTCAATCGTTTTTTACTAAATGACCCCTCTTAAGTTAACCCTTTATTTTTATCTACGTACTATAATTTTATACCTGGCAATTGTACAGTAACCAGCTATGTTACTGTTGTCCGACTTGTATGTACTTATTTGTATGCCTTAATATCAACTACGATTGCCAAAATGAAAGCATCGTATTATAAAAGAGCTTCATTAACTCGTATTAATAGACGTGTTATCTAATGTTCTTGCCTTTTTAAACTATTAAATTAGATTCCTCTGTAGTTTAAAACCATTCAAATGCAAAAAGAAGACGAAAAGACTACAAGTAAGTTCAAATAATCTTAGTATTATTCATTCATAATATGTTGACATTTTTCTATGCAAGTGTTATCCATTTATTATGTCCCTAACTGTGTTAAGAAAAATCTTGAATTTTTCATCCATGGCAATAATTTTTTTGCAATTTAATCCACCTCAAAACGAAGAGATTGTAAAATTAAGACCCAATTTGCTCAACGTTCAGTTACTTTTTAAATTTTATTCAGATGACAATAAAGATTAGTAGAAATTTTTTCAAAAAAATTTTTTTTTGTGTAATTAGAAAACTCATCAATTTTTATCAATATAACGTATCAACAAAAATAAACCAGCAGCAAATACCGTCAATTTCAGAAATAATAAAACACACTTATGGTCTTTAATATACACCATAGGTGTGTTTTATTATTTTATTTTATAGACTGTATATTACCGTAGAGGTTGGAATCATGGATTTTTTTTAAATCCTGAAACGGTTTCCGCGTTCTTTTAAAAATTCATAAATTCATTATACGTTTCTCATAAAATAATAATTAACTTAAAGATTTTAAGTTATGTGTTTTATTCATTGTAAGTGTGATACTTAATATATGTAAATTTTGTACTTTAATTTAAATAAAATTTAAACCTTTGATGGCTGCCCACTCCCCTTAATAGAGGTTTAAAATGAAATAAATAACGTGCGATGTTGAACTGATATTTATTTGGTATGAAGGGATTTGTTATAAGTCCAATTTATAACCGACAGATGGACAAGACATAATGTAGTTTTTAAAATAAACACGTTGGTATAATAAATAATGATTTTTCGCAACTAATGAAAGAGGTCGGATAAAGATAAACTACTCGTTAATTCATTTGTTAATTTAAAAAAACATATATTTGTTTTTACTATTGTATTTTGAAATTATTAAAATTAAATAGTCACTTTGTAGTAATATCTATCCATTTTTAATTTTTGTTTTACTTGGTAAAAACAACTATTTCTTATAATCTATTGCGATATGTGTTTAAAAAACCGCATGCATCGAACATTTGTTGCATTAGATTTTAAGAAATAGTGGTATTTACTAAGTAAAACTTGTTTTAAAAAAATAATTGGAACTGTTAAAGATGCGTTTTTAAAGGATATTTTTTATCTACATTTGACCTGGCGATGGAATGATTATTCTGAAACCGGTTGTCATGAAGTAGTGTTTTTTTAAGTGGTATATGATTTTACCATACAACAAAGTTAAGAATGCGTTTAATTTACAAAAACATATATTTTTAAAGCTTTTTTTAAAAAGTAATTTATCTATTATTGAAATTCTATTAATTGATTGAAATGCCATGGATATACCTACTAATGTGAACAAAATATGACATTGGAAAATAATATAATATACAACATATAACGCATAGAACGATCGATCATTTTGTATACTGATATCGGTGATTGTCATGTAATGAATAAACTTAAAAAATGCGATGATACCTGTAAATGTTTTAAGTTGAAAAGAACAGAAGTCTTTCTCAACCGAGGATTTTGTAAAGACTCATTAGTTTGTTGGCCTCGTAGTGATTAGTGATTAGATCTGTCCCGTTCTGTCAGACGTCTGTGCCAATAATAATAAGCGAGGGTAACTGACCAAATTGTTTGGATTTCATTACGACGAACGCTTTTCTACTTCATTTGTAACGTAGAAAGAAAAATAGTTTTTCACGTCGAATTGCATTGTAATTTTTGTGCTTTTAGAAATTTGGATGGTTCTTCTAATATAATAGATAATTTAGATCATGTTGAGATAATTTTATTGTTTATCGTTTATTCTGTAAGATCGAGTAATTAATACTCGTATGAGTAAATATTTGGTATCAATCCCTAATATACTGAATGGACATTTGGGTTATTTTTATTATTAAAAAAAACATGTAAATATATTTCAACGAGTAATTAAAATTTAGACTCGGAATTTAGGTAATGAATACTATATTATCCAATTTGATTTTGAATCTACGCTTAGTATAATTTTTTAATTAGGGTTTTCGATTTAAAAAAAATCGGCAAAATTATTAATTTGAAATCATCTAATTGTGTGAGCATCTTATGGTGGAGACTGACCGGAGCATTTCTTCGTAACGTAACATTCGCCGCGAGCCTCTGAACATTGGATGTAGCACTCGGAACGAGCTCGGCTCGCTGTACTGACTATACGAATGTTCGCATCGTAACGTGTTACGTTACGACGAAATGACTCCGGTCAGTCCCCACCATTAAAAGTGTAAAAAAAACGAACATAATATGAATTTTATTTTAATAGTGAAATTTAGAAGAATATACAATTTATAAAATGATCGATCGTAGGCTCCTATGGTTTCGTGTTCCTCTTTAAAAATCCTTAAATCGTTCAATAATAAAGTTTTTTATACATTTTACGTTTAATACACGATGGCCATTTATTTATCTTAAAAAAAACTGTTCAACAAAATAATAAAGAGAAAAATATACATTACACATTTGAAGGTAATAATGTATTTGCAAAATACATACATGTATGTATGAAATATTTCAAACTTTATCAGGAGTTCAAGGAGTCTCAATCTCAAAGAAAAATGTGGTTTTTTCAACCAAGCAAAACAAACACAATATCAATTGAACGACCCAGTTATTTATGGAACCGAATTAATGATACTCTTCACAATTGTTTGCTCAATTTCTCGTGTTTACAGTCTGACCTCTTAAACATCTGACCACTTAAGCAAAAACATACGAAAATAACTCCCACATATGTGAGTTACAATGTAGAGTTGACACATTCAATTCGCCTACAATGCCAGTGTAATAGGCAATAGCAAAATCGATTCGCCTCTTTTTACCGAGGAACCTTTCCAATACGTGTTGTGACTTGGTTAAATTCACTAAAATCACGTTGGACACAACTTCGCGAAATGAAACCAATCCACATTTTTTTACAATTAATCAATAATTAAAAATGAACAAAACAATTGTATTAATGAGACGTGAAAATATAGTATTAGGGTGTTAAAAATAATAAAAAAGAACTAACCGAATCAAAGCTACCCTATCTCTCTACCCTCCCCCCCAAAGCTCATACAATACTCCTAAAAATAAGAGATATGCCCTGTATGCCCGAGCCAAAATGACGATTTTTTTAGCCTTCCATACGTTTAAGGCTATTTATTTGTGGAATGGTTATATTCTGCTTACGATCACATGACTAATGTATTATTTTGGTCAATTTATCATACCCAAGTGCATGACAATTTCAGGGCTCTCTGGTTTGCCGAATCAATACACCTACCTGCTCACAAATACAATATTTATTTTCTCGTGTATTTTCAACCGTTAAATAATTCATACCTGAATTGAATCGATTCTGATGTTACGTCTAGAGTTTAATCACCATGTTTAGTGTTTTTTATTTGTCTTGATGTGATTTTTATTTTATTTATTTTTTAATATTTTTTTTAATATATCTAGATTTGATAACATCATCTCATTTTAATTAGATAGTAATATACTTAATACATAGTTGATGCCACGAATAGGAGCCGATATGGATGATATAAAAAAGAGAATAAAATTCAATAAATTTATTTATTTGACGTTTAATTTGTAGAACTCCATTTTAATTTATGTATTAATTTTTAAATGAAACACAAAATTGTTGAGTTTACTAAGTTGTATTTTATTAAAAAAACATATAAAAAGTTAATATTGTGACAATTGTTTCGCCTAGTTATGGCATTTTCGAACGAATTCGCATGAAAATGTCATAACTAAGCGAAACAATTGTCACAATAATATTTTTTATGTGTTTTTTTAATAAAATACAACTTAGTAGACTCAAAATTTTGTGTTTGATCTCAAAATTAATACATAAATTCAATATACATGAAAAATAAAATAAAACAATGTATTTACTACATTTATATAAACACACAATGTGATCTGTCACAAAAATCTATAACTCTGTACCCTTTTTTAATGTAGTTTTTGTGATTGATTAACATCACTTCCTACTTTTCTTTCACTCGTTATTTATACATAAATTAGTCAATTGCTTAATTTAAACTTCTTACCTAAAGAGGTACATAATTACATAATTGAATACATATTTTTTTCAAGCTAGAACAGGAACTACTTTACTTAGAAAGTATATATTTGAAATACTTGATTTTACCAAGTTTTCCTCGGTCTTTCCCACTATTACCAACTACATTCGCCTCATAATTTTGTTTTACTGTTAGTAATAATAAATTTGGATGATTTATATAGCGCCATTTTCGTAATATACTACCTCAAAGGCGCCTTTCTTCACTCATTCGATTCAAATGCCCAAACCAAATATTTATTTAATTTTAAATTGTTTAAATCCATTCAACTATCGCGTATTCTATTTCGATAAAAATCTTGTATTCTCGATCCTCGATTGTTATATTTTGACCGCATTGTTTTGCAAAAGTCAAAAAATAAACACTGTTAAACATTATTTCGTTTGCGTTGTTTATTTTACAGCCCAGACGAGGCGGGTATAATTTGGCAGACGTTTGTTTAGCGGTTTATACAAATTTCACAAGACGCTAATGAAGTCCGACGAAATAAAAAATATATGTTAACACAATGGTACAAGGCTTGTAGGAGTCGTAACAAATGCACAATCACTTTAAAGTTTTAAAAATGAGATAAAAAAATCCCAAGAGAAACATTAGTGTCAGACATCAGAATCTATATAAAAAAGAAGACGAAGATAAAAAAATAACATGTTTCTAAAGCTTTGTACGCCTCTATAATGCAGTGGTTAACTGGCATGCTGATTGTCCCGTCGAAAACCATGATTTCATATAACTTTTCTTACAAAATGAATTTTAATTTAATGAATATATGTACAGTATTATATTTAAAAACATTCATCCTCTTCAAACCCTTATCCACATCCAGTGGTGCATAGGGCACTGCATTGTAGTGACGCAGTGTTATCTTCATCGTTAATTGCATGAAGACAAGGTGATTAACCCTGCGCTTCTTGTACCAGTCCAGGATGATATTAAATAAATATGAGAGTAAAAATCACTCATGTTTATTTTGACCCTCCTGAGAATCGAACCCTGGACCTAAAATACGGTAGCCAAATGCATTGACCACTACACTATGGGGGTGGATAATAATAATTACATATAAGTTATGGTAATTGTTTTAATAAGGATCTGATTATAGAAATATTTTTTTGTAAATTTAATAATATACCGTTAATAATGATTTTCAACCCCTGCCTTGTTGTGTATGAACATATAATTTTGTATAGCCTTCCACCAGTCTGATGATGTCGGTAACGATAAAAGCCGGTCACTGGTCAAATAAAATAAATGTGGAACAAGCTATATAGTTGTTTTATTATATGTTTAATATATATTTTATTATATATTGTACAATGCAGTTCCACCAAAAAAATTATGTACGAAACTTAAATCTATAATAATATTTTAATTATCTAATATCTCAAAATGTAAAAAGTACGCTTACATAGTAAGTACAAATAAATGGCATTTTTCTGTCTGTAAACTCAACACGGTTTTCAGTCAATAAATTTATATCGTTATATATGTATATCTCTACGCGATATGACTCTGATAAAGCCCTTGATATATTTTTTTACACACTGAAAAAAATCCTCTTAGCTCAACAATATAATGTTCTATTAAGAGATCGTGTCTCTAAAAACTTTTACCGATAATTAAATAATCTTGAAGTCTTTTCACTAGTATCCCGGTAAAAGTTTCCGCGTGCTTATAAGAATTCCTAAACACTTGGGGCGTGTTGAGCTTTACCAATGTGTTGACCCTTTCAGACACGAATCACTAAAATCACGAAATAAGAAATGAAATAACAATGTTACTAACATATTGTACATACATCGGTAAAAAATGCTAAAACTGAAAATTTAAAAATATATATTTATATATGATTCTTGATCTGAAATGTTGTATTTCTGTGTACTTACCTAACAACTAGAAATACACGACGAATTAGTCACTTTACTGACTTCCTCAATAGTCGGTAATCAGCAACCAGTTTGTGATCTGAATGGAGAACTATCCTAACGCCAAATGAGAATTTTTAGAGAGTACTTTATAAAAAAAGTTCAGGTAAAATTTTCTGCAATAAAATCAGTAACATAAAGATCACAATGCATGAATAAAATCTAAATTAACATCATGCGTCTTAAAACTATATGAACGAATTGAGAATTTGTCAGTTTGACCGAGAATCAAACAAAAAAAAACTAAACGTTATTTATCACAAATTGTATTTCATAAGATTTAAATAAAATCACCTTAACAAGAGAATTAGCGAGATCTAAGTAATATTATTTGTTACGAATTTAGCTCCTCTGCTTATTCTGGTAAAAGTCTATTTCTTAAATAAATAAATATTCTTTGTTCCTGAGAAGAAACATTAAATAGTTAGATAATCCAAATATTTGGCTATTAGTCCGCTTATGAAATAGTCAAATAGTCGTCCAAACCAAAAGTCTGAGTAAATCTACTAAGTTCTGGTATTGTAGGCAATAGAAATCCACTACCCAAATTTTGTAAAATATGCAATTTACGGTTGCATTAATACGTAGGTACCTACAATAAAAATTATTTTATTCGATGGTTTGTAATAAAATATTGACCAAAATAAAACAATAATATATATATATAGATATATATTTTTTAAATGTATTTAGATAAAATATTAGTTTTAAATTTAGATAAAATCTCCATTTGAAGATTTTAATGGTGCATGAATTGCACATACATTTTTTAACTGAACTGTATTTTCTTCATAAAAAGTTAAAGCTTCCACGTAATATAATCGCCTACTGTGCAAAAAGGTTTTAATACTTCTTGTAAATCAGCTGTAGGTACTAGGCCACGTTTTGCGGTGCCTCAGTTAGGATTAATGGAAAAGAAAGAGAATATAAAGCACACCTTTCTAATATTCATTACATGAAGCTGTGAAAATATTTAAAATCAAACAGCGACGCAATAAAAAACACTGAAAAGTGACAGCAGTGTTGAGAGAAGCAAGCTGTCTGCCATAAGCAACGTTTTATATTGCGCGTGTTGCTGTTATATCAAACTGATAGCGCTGCCATTAAGGTTAAAAAAGTCATTCAATATATGTTTTTACATGTTACAGGTAAAAACACCTGTCACTGGTATACTATATAACAAGATAATGTACATTTTTGAAGAAATTATAGCCACCTCGTGCGTGTGTTATAAGGAGGTCACCAATTTAGTGACCCAATGTGTGTTATTGTGCGGGAAGCCAGAGCAGGATATTTAAAAGAAATGCGTACTTACAGTTTGTTTATTGAAATAAATTCTTACACTTTGGTTACGATTTGATATTAACTTATTATAATTTATCTGATTAATTATTGAACTTTAAATTAAATATGAAGCTAAAATATACGTCCTTTAGTCACCAAGCGATAGCAGGCGATTCTCGCTGGCGCGCTCCGGAATCCGCTTGGGTTGCCAACTTGGTAGTAGTAGTAGCTACCCGCCTACAAAATCGATGAATTTGTTTTGGAGTTTTCAAATTTTTATTTAAATGAATTGTATCGTTATTTAAATCTGAATGTATGCAGTTTATTAATTGATCACATTGTGACTGTATTGAATGAGTTTAAGTGTTTTAAGTTTTAATTGCATATTATTTTTGTTTTTTTTTTCGTGTTTAGATGTTCAAAAAACATACGTTTAGTTATCGCAATTGATGTTAAATTTAGTTTGCACATCTATGTTTAGAATTTAAAAAAAATGTTAACTTGAAAATTTTTACCCGTGGCAAACTTGTACCGACAAATTCGATATTGTCGGGGAAATTTTTCGTGCTTGAAAATTTTCAACGTAAACATCATCACAAAGATACATGTATGTGTGTTAGTTGGTAAAATGATTAACCCATCGGCATACAGGCGCCATACCTTGGCGGCTATGAATATTTTACATTCGCATATCAGCCCCGGTTTAAGCCACGCCTCCGTCCATTGGTAGTTCATATTATAAAGATACTTTCATGTGATATCTACAAATCAGTAATGAAAACTTTTAGTAATGCTTTATTTCTTATTAATTATATACAAATTTACTAACGGCACTTGAACGAAGATGTACTGTAAGTATAGAATTATTCTTTTAATTAAAATATCAACTAAAATCAGTTTAAATTAAAAACTTTACTAATTTTTTCAAGTTTTCTTGTCTGATCAAGAAACTAGGTAAAATACGTGCGTTAAAGTTATATGTGGCATATTTATTGGTAAAACAGTAATAGTTATAATTTTATGAGACAGTTTATTTTATAACTTGGTTGAATTTAAACGCCTTTGACGCTTAAAAAGTACGAGTCACATGTGATTTGTTGGACTAATTTATAGCACAAAAATCAATCTGTTTAGTGCATGCTACCTTTTCCTGCATTTGAAGATTATTTCTACGTTTGTTCTCGTTTTGTCAGGTTCAAAATATTAGCGCGTCATTGTTTGACAAACCATGTCACCTCCCCTCCGGGAGGGGCAACTTTTTTACTTTCGGGGATACATTCAATTAGTATACAGTGGAACCTCTCATAACGACTGATTCGCATAGCGAGCAAAAAATAATGTGAAAAAGTTGCTCCCTTAACGAGCGATTTTTCGCATAATGAGTTACAAAGAAAGAGCCAGTCTCCTTTTCACGACATTCGCTTGTGAGCCGGGACTTCCAAGCCAGTCAAAACAAATAAAATCGCTTAACGAGTGTTTCATTTTAACTAGTAAGATTCTGGAACCACCTATGCTTGTTATAAGAGGTTTCACTGTATTTGTATACGTGTTTTAAAAAACTGATATGCGGATGGGTTAAGAAGTGTCAGTGTATGTGTTTAGTTGTTGGTTGGCTAAGTTGGTATTGTGGTGTCCCAAAGATATGATGTTCCCAATAATGAAATTTTTCGTTCGCTTCTCCGGCAGATTCGAGGCAGCATCGGTCTGTATGGAAAAGGAGCCATGTCACGTTTGGCTTGCGCAACAATCACAAAACGCATGGTCTGTAATCCTACATTCATTTCCTATGCAAATGTCTTAACTCATTGTGTGTTTACACCCACCATGCGTGAAAATCTGCAATCAAAATTTCAAACGCTAAACACTAAACCCCCCTATAGCGTTGAGATAGGTACCGCGTTATCGGAGTGGAAGTTACAGGCGGGTTAATGTTTTTAAATCGTATTTTGATTTTAAATGACTCCTTTCAGTCATTTTCCTCTGGTTAATACGTAAAAATACAATTTAAAATGTTAACCCATTATAACATTATCTTAGATAAAGGGGTACCTATCTGAATGTTGTAGGAGGCTTTACTATACCGCGAAAACGCGTGTCGGCAAGTGTACACCCCGGCCGTACTCACTAGCTCTGTGCGCATTGCGATTTGGGTACGTCAAATGTTTATTTATTTATGTTTTTTTTTCAAAGAGAAATATTTATCTTTTTATATTTTATAAAAAGTATTTATTATAAACAAAATACTTCAATTTCATACTATTTCTGTGAGTCTAAGCGCCTCATTATTGAAAATAGATATCAAATTGTGGTAGAGTGGGTTCGAACACAGAAACTCTGACTCAAGAGTTCGCGACACTAATCATGGGACCACAACCCGACACTATTTATGTTATTTTTACATTTTTATATCTCACCATAGACGAAGAAACATCAAGTTAGGACACAAAATGCCGAACCCACTTCTAGTGGAACGGAAGGTCTGCTGACGTCAGTCAACAGTTCGGCTTGTCCTGAAGAGTTTTACGTGGTTTCCTTACAGCAATGAACAAATGCTGAGAAGTTCCTCATTGACCCACAGTAGATTATCCCTCCTATTCCCACAACAGATTCAAATAAAACATATGTTTTTTTAGTTAGAAGAAACAAAAATCCACTTAATGATCTAATAACCTTGTTGATAATAAGCAAGGTAAATAATAAATGCAATTCCCATCTTAAAAAAATAATAAAAGACGACGAAAAATATAGAAGTCTAAGTATTTACAGTGCTTACGATCCAACCAACCATTGATGGCTCCCGTGAACTCAAAAATAAAGCGTCATGAGATTTATGATATCGCTCACTCCTTTCAAGAACGTCATAAATAAAAAAAACATGATTTTTCAGGAGAACGTTTTTAAAGTTTAAAAATATAACACAATACATTAAAAATAAATATCAAGCCACTTTTTAAAATTTTTACTTTGCAACAGATCTTTTAAGGTAAAAACTGAAGATTTTTTATCCATTTATAAAAATATTTACTATATTTAAAAAAAAAAAATAATACCTTTTCTTCAAAATGCAAAAACAATATTTTCTGCCCTGCAGCTGGTAAATATTGAGTTAAAAATATGCCTCTTTTGCTGGGATATAGTACATTTTCTGGGCATTCCGAAAACATGCACAACTAAAAATTGACGATTTTTGATTTATGACGTTCTTGAAAGGAGTGAGCGATATATGTAAGGTTGTCAATCATGGGTAGAATGGTGAATGTTACATCGTGTAAAGTGACTTAATTAGCCTCTGACATGTCGTAAGCCCTGTAAATATACAGACTTCCATATTTTGTTTATCTTTGGTGAGATGTAAAAATGTATAAATACCTCCCAACCCTGATTTGTGAACAAACAACCAAAAATGTTTTTATATCAAGTTTTGTTCCTTCCCCCTATTTTCTAATATAATAGTTATTAATACTATATTTAAAAACTTTAGAAAAACACTAAATATAAACTCACAAACAATAATATAAAAATTCTTAAGAATGACCTTATTTCTAAGCAGCCTTTGAATTCTTTATTTCAGCAGCATCTTTCTACTATTCATAAAAATGATGTACCCAAATCCCATGTAAAACACGGCTGTGTGCGGTACGCTAGGGTATAATTTACAAATATGCTACTGGTAATGTGGGATAACTGTGGCCCAAAACAAATAAAATATTTGAAAATTAATTTATTTTTATTAAATTTATTATAAGTTATATTACTTAAATGCACTTTTAATAATTTATTTACTTAGAAGAATTTTTGATCAATTCGACTGCAATTTTAGGTTGAATATAATTCATTCTTACATTTATTTAACCTGTCCGTGAGTGAGTTTCTCAGGAAAAAAACTTCTTGTTTAATTTTTACTTTTTATTACTTAGAATCAAAATCAATGCAACATATTTTCTTATATACGTGTATTATAAAATATTCACACCAGTAAACATGAATATTATTCAAATTATCTATGTTTCATTTCATGGGTATCTTTAGCAGCGTTATTATGATGATGTCACACAAACTTTGTTTTAAGTAAAATGTAGTGGGTACAACAGAAAAATGTCTGAAGTGTCATTTAAGTCCTAAAATAAAAACAAGTGCCATTTTAGAAATAAATTCACCAGGCTTCAGTTGTAAGAGCGGGCGTTCATGTACGCCCATACTCCTTTCCTCCTTTGATGAATGTTCTGTTTGGACGATCATGTGTGATCATACTCCCGGACAGGTTAAATTTTCTACTTACATGTTATAGGATCTTAATAAACGATATATGTATAGTTCTCATCATCTTGGGATTCGTTTGGTACAGTGTGAGTGATGCTTTACAAAATGTATGAATTGTATGGTATGATATCTTAATATGGCATTGATACGTACATATCGCTCACTCCTTTCAACAACGTCATATTTAAAAAAAACTAGATATTTCAGGAGATCGTTTTTAAAGTTTAAAAATATAATCAAATAAGTATATTGAAAATAAATATCGAGCCACTTATTCAACTTTTTACTGTGCAACAGATCTTTTTCGGTAAAACCTGAATGTTTTTTCTCCATTTGAAAAATATTTAGTATATATAAAAAAATAATTAAACAATACATTTTCTTCAAAATGCAAAAACAACACTTTCTGCCCTGTAGCGGGTAAATAATAAGTTAAAAATATGCCGCTTTTGCTGGGATAAAGTACATTTTCTGGGCATTCCAAAAACTTGCACTACTGAATATTGACGATTTTTGATATATGACGTTATTGAAAGGAGTGAGCGATATGTCTGTTTGTCTGGTAATTTTATTTTTGTTGACATCTCATTTCTATTTCAAAGCTTAAATTCGATTTCAGATTTTGTAAATGTTGCAATATTTTATTTGGTTTTGGGACAAAGAGTATATGTATATGCCTCAGAATATACTTAAAAATTATATTCCATTTACGTTATTAATTGTGTTTTTCACGCATGTGGATTTTGTGTGTAATACACACAAAAATTGCACTTAACTTAAATAACTGTACGAAAAACGCCACAAAAAAGCAATAACGTTGTTACAAACCCTCCAGATATAGAACCTTAATTGATCTAACTCAACCTTACCTAATATAACCCCAACTAAACTGAAATACTTTATTCAATACTTTGTAATACTCGTAGTGGAGACTAGTTTTAATAAGACAAAAAAAGTTAAACTGTGTTTAAAATGTAATAGTAAATTAAAAACTCTAAATAAATAACATTTATTTTGATATTACATGTTATATAGGGGTTTACGCCTATGCAATATGTAATATCGGACCGGAAAAATCCATTTTTTGTGCACTTTTCGTCATATGGCTAACCATAAATTTATTTTGGGGCGGTTGTGAATACACGTCATGAGGTGCAAATTTGTTACCCTTAATAACTCTATTAACCAATTTATAATAATTTAAATTATATATATATTTATATATATATATATATATATATATATATATATATATATATATATATATATATATATATATATATATATATATATATATATATATATATATATATATATATATATATATATATATATATATATATATATATATATATATATATATATATATATATTTACCCCTATGGTTAGATTAGATAAAGTTCAATATTATATTATAAAGCGGAAAATTTTCTATAGTGTAAATTCGTTTAACATGAGAATATTTTGTGTGTGAAAACCCTCCCCGAAAAAGAAAAATATATCGATGGAAGCATTCAATAGGATAACAAATAAATCGCCCTGTAATTTAAATGTCTCTTCGCTAAGTAGGAAAATACACATTTATTTAATTTAATATAATCGTTAGCGAGGATAGGTGCCAAATCTTTTGTGTATGCCAGGAGAAGAAAACAAAAGCTCAGACCGATCCGAAAATTTATAAGTTGAAAGCTTTTTGAATTCGAATATTTCTATTCTTCGTTATGATTCATACAATACATGATTTTTTACAGACTTTTTGTTTAGAATTTCTTCGCCTCATTAAAAACTAGATTGTGTTTTATTATACGATCGTTATAAAAATAAGAAAATACATCGTTGGTTTCGTAGTATTTGATGTTATACATGCAGACGCGCCAATTTAGTGAAGTCTTAAGTCTATATTCATAATTTTAAGAGTATCGTGTTTAAATATCGTCATTTACACTTTAATAATGTTTTTAAAAACCTGTGGTTTTTAAGAAAGTTAAATAATTCATATAACTTACTTGATTTGTTTAAAACGAAAAACAATTTAACAAAATAATCGATTTATATCAATAAGAAATATTGATGCATATTTCTTATTGTCCGCCTCCGTAGTGTAATGGTCAGCACGCTCGGCTACAGTTCTGGAGGACCCGGGTTCGTTTCCCAGGGGGGGTAAGAATAAATATGAGTGATTTTTTCACTGTAATATTTATTCAATATTACCCTGGACTGGTACTTGAAGCGGAGGGCTGATCACCTTTCCTTCATGTGTAAAAACGATCAAGATAACACTGCGTTTATATGACGCAGTGCCCTATGCACCATTGGGGTACGGATAAGGGTTTTATTATTATTATATTTCTTAATAAATATGAACGTTGATTTTCACGTTTACTGTCTATAAAAAAATAAAGAAAAACTGTGTATCATTTCCTCATACCGTCGTCGACGCTTCGACCACCATTACAGATGTCCTATTTAAATAGTTTTACCCAGAATATGTGTATTTTATCTTATAAAGTATAAAAAATGTGAAATTAAAACAGCTTATATATTTTTTTACTGTTTTATTCAGTTTTACAAATAAACACATTTTCCGTTGCGCCGTTTTAGGAACGTGAGTTTTTTTTTACGGATATACAAATAAATATTCAACTTTTTTTTAAAAACACATCTTTTATTTCGTCGGTTTTCAACAATATATTCACAAATAAATTTATAAAAATGTCAGCATCAAAAATTACGATATGGAATTTTCTAATAGGAATGTGTTTTAAACCAATAGAATTCGAAAATTATGTTGTCCTACATTTTGACTTCATACATTGATTACAGTTAAAATATAAAATATAAGTGATAAATTAAAATATATGTTATGGTCGTAAGGCTCAAAATAACTGAAAGTTGACTTTCTAGAACTGGATCATCTAAACGCATACATCGTATCATTAAGCCTGTAATAAACTTGATTCTCCTTTAAAGAAACACCTTTGAAGCGTCAATTTATTTTCGTTAAATAGCGAGTGTTTTCAATCTGAGTGTCGTAGTTGAATTTGACACATAACACACGTTGCATAGCCAACGGCTATAAACATATTATCTGTACATACATATATACAATTTGTATTTTTACATTTTCCTGCGCATTTTCCTGGAAAAATCTGGAATAAGATCCAATTGCTTTAAAAATAAAATATTTTAATTTTGCATTATATTACTAAAAAAAATCTCCAATTTAATATTACCTAAGTAGGTACTTTTTAAAATGATTAACAGTTGAAATTACTTCTTCTTCGTGTGCCCTCTGTCCTCCACTGCTAGATATAGGCCTCTACCGTATTCTGGTCGGTTGCTGTTTGCAGCCATTTTCCACCCCTCATCGGCCATATCGCCATCTTTTTTTTAGGATCTACCTCTTTTGTTCTTCTAGGGTCTTAATCCTAAAAAAATTGCGATCCATCTTGTAGGGGTTGCAATCAGTAAAATATATGGACTTTTCATATCTATAAATTAATTTATTGCACAGCATTTTTATATATGTAAACATGTTTCATTCATTCGATGTAAATACGTAATTATTTATTTTCATATCAACTTATGATGTTATGTTAAATTTTTCATTATTCCACGCATGAAAATACTACGTAGACTTAGAACCGGTTACCTACTGTGCATCGTTTAAATTTATTATTCGAATATATATTATTCGAAAAATAAATATAGCTCAAGTGGTTAAAAACTAGTATTTTCTTTTACAATTTCATCATGTCTTACCACAAAGTGCCAAAACAATAAAAAAAATATTATAATGGTAGTGATAGTACAAAAGTATGATGATGAAGAGTGATACCAAAAAATGAAGCAAAATTTGCGTTTTTTTCCAGAGAAATGCGGTCCGGTCAGCAGCGCGCTCGGGCACGCCACGGCCGCGGAGCCGGAGCCCCCGCAGCCGCTGGTGACGCGGCGCCCCTCGTCCGCGGGGCTGCCCAAGTGGGCGCCGCCCGCCAGCGCGCCTCTGCCGCAGGGCGCCGGCCTGGCGCCGCCCACGCGCCTGCAGCCCCTCTCGCTGGCCACGCTCGACAGGGACTGCTTCATCATACCGGTACACAGCCTGGACAGGTTCCTGCCCGCCGGGGTGCCGGTGAGCCCAAGATGAATTACAGTCAGTTGAACGGCCTACCAAGAGAGGTGGATAGTTTTCATCTCAGCTAGGCTTACTTAGGTTCATCTCAGCTAGGTCGGTGACTTTTTGCAGAAGGGATGCTGGACGTCAAATGCTGGACATCAAATACTCGTACTTACTACATAAGTACTCGATTTCAAATATGCACATCTAGACGATTTCAAATATGCACACCTATGCATAATCTGACCATTTATTTTTGTCCTCAAAACGGGACATCTACCAATTTTTACGTATTAGTATGTATATTCAAGGAAACACATATTTTTTTTCATAGTATATATATATTTTCTTCTTCTTCTTTTTGTAGATCCTAAGGATCTGTTTGTGCCTCCGCATGTCGCTCTTGGGATGTTGACTCCCAGCTGTCATTCCATCTTTTCGGAGGTCTCCCTGGGGGTCTGCGTCCTTCAGCGTTGCCATGAAGGGCGATACGTGGAAGTCTGTCTTCTGACATTTTGTTTATATGTTCATTTCAGTATCGCCTTCGTTGTCGTCCCCACCTCACGATATCCTCCGTCTTACACATGCTCCGGATGTCGGTATTTCTTACTCGGTCTCGCAATGTGTTTCCGGTTATGGATCGGAGAGTCTTCATCTCGGAGGTTCGAAGTCGAGATTTTGTTCTGGAAGTATCTGCTCTTGCCCCAATCCCATAAGTAGCTATTGGTCGAACACATGTTTTATATATTTTCATTTTACTTTCTATTCTCAAGTGTTCCTCCACACTGAGTTTCTGAGGCATCCTGATATAACTGCAGCCTTAACCACTTCGATTGAATTATATAGAGCAGTGTTAATTATCCTACTCCCCTAGTATCTAGGATTACTAAAATAACTTTACTGCCCTTGTCACCCTGTGTATAAGAACTTAGTGATGGATAATACACACTAGTTAATATTAACTTACATGCCCCGCTGACAGTCATAGATAAGGAATTTGAAAGCATTAGTAATCATTTGTATTTTTGATCACGAAAAACGTTGCATGATTGATTAAATACGATAATAGAAGATAAAACAAAAGATAAAATAAGATTTAAAAAAAAAAATGGATGGGTCCGAACGGAAATCAAGAGTTTCTATACCGTACTTGGAAATGTGGATGGATCTTTCAGAGTATAGGTTTTATACTAAGCCTAACTGTTGATAAGTTGAAAAAATAGTTATAATACAAATAATAGTTTTCTTAAATTTTGTTTTTGATTCCAAAAACTTGGGGGCGGTGGTTTTCAGTCAAGTAGTTTGTATAGCTGAAAAAATGTACGCGCTAGCCCTACCAACAATAGTTATCCCAAATTTTTATTAATAATTTTTTAACTCTGCTTTTACGTTTAAAAATATACTAGTAGTTCCATATTCCGGCCATTTTTGTGTTCTTTTGCATTTTAAGTAAAGGTTATATGGAAGCGCCCCTAACCCTCAGTCTACCTTAAACAAAACTATTAATAACTACCGTTACGGTCTAATAGACCCTTATGTAAAGTATGGTACCTACTTTGTTTGTAACCCTCGTGTACATTACATATCGTTATCTCCATATAATTTAAGAGTTTCAATAAACCCATTATTGACTTCGGAACGGGTCTAAGGGACCCGCTTGGTAGACAAAAGGTTAAGGTAGGTACTATTGTAAGAAAATGGCGGTTTATAAATTATCCAAAATGATTATCATTATTATAAATAATATCGCTGCTCATTAAGTTGAACTAAAATACAGAGGAATTGCATCTAGCAAAGCTTTATAATATTATTATGACACTTGGGAGTCGATCTGCCATCTCGAAGGTGCTTGACATGAAACGTCATAATATAAATGAGGAACCGTCATCTAGCTTACTAAATTAACACAGATCTAGAGCGTGCCATTTATATCTGGCATACAAATTAAATACATGCACGTGTTGCATTACTTGTAACACATTGTACACTATGATTTTATTCATCAAAATTTTCTGAATAGAATCTTAGTATATAATATATATCGCTCACTCCTTTCAACAACGTCATATCGTAGGCATACAGGAGAAAGTGACCAAGTGCATTTTTTACAAAAAACGTGATCATTGACTATTTGATATCTTACTAGCTTAATATTGAATACCTGAAAAAATCCCAAAGGATTTTGTACTTGGAAGTATAATATATTGACTTGTTAAAAATGACTAACTGCATTGATGTTTATTTTCTTGCTAAGCAAAAGTGATTTTAATGGCCCTCCTGAACATTTTACGTTTTGTCAGTTGGTCACTTTCTCCTGTACGACTACGATATATCAAAAATCGTCAATTTTCAGTTGTGCGTGTTTTCGGAATGCCCAGAAAATGAACTAAATCCCAGCACAAGAAGCAATTTTTTAACTTAATATTTACCCGCTACAGGGCATAAAGTGTTGTTTTTTCATTTTGAAGAAAAGGTATAGTTTAAGTATTTTTTTAAAATATACTAAATATTTTTCAAATGGAGAAAAAAACAGTCAGGTTTTACCTAAAAACATCTGTTGCACAGTGAAAAGTTCAATAAGTGGCTTGATATTTATTTTTAATACATTTCATTATATTTTCAAACTTTAAAAACGATCTCCTGAAAAATCAAGTTTTTTGATATATGACGTTGTTGAAAGGAGTGAGCGTTATGTACTAAGATTTTATTCATCAAAATCAATCGGCAATCCACGTCGAAGTTTTGACTTTAATTTTTTTTTGTATTTTTCAATTAATCATTCGTACGTTTTTATAACCAAAAATCTCCTTCCCTCTTCAAATTTGCTTTTCAACCTCGTATGACTTTCTATTTTCACACAAAACTTACTTTTTCTTTACAATTCTGTACATGTATATGGTCAGCCTCCGTAGTATATACCATAATGGTTCATAAAAGTCCCGTATTCGATTCCAAGAGGAGGGGGGTCAAATAAATGTAAGAGATTTTTTTCACTCTAAAATTTATTCAATAATACCCTAGACTGGTACCTGAAGCGGAGGACTGAAAACCTTTCCTTCATATGTTATTGATCAAGATAACACTACGTTTATATAATGCAGTGCCCTATGCAGAATCGGGTGCGGAAAAAAGTTTGAAGAAGATTTATGTCTTTAGATAAGGCCTCTCCCTCTCTCTCTTTCTGATCTTCTTTTTTGTTCCTACTCACACTGTCTTCATTTTTATCAATTTCTTAATATGTAAATACTAACTCTTTATAATTTTTGTGTCAAATAAATTTATTGTTTATTCTGACTATTTGCAGTTTCCGATACCCCAACCACAGCCGCTGGACAAAGCAACACCTAACAAATCTGTTCTCCCCGCTCACTCACTCAGCGTACTAGAAGTTGCAGACCCTAAACTGTGTATTTTGGCCCATCTGATGAGTCCACTGGAGGCCATAGACCCCATCCTGGAGTCCCCGCTAGCCAGGCCCTTGCACAGGCAGAGGGCGGCGGCCAGTGAACTTCTGACAGACGTGGCCCAAGCCAACACCGCGGTCGGGGGAATGCTCTTAGCCAACATGGAGAAGAATGCAGAGTTCCCATTCATCGCGTACTATGTCATCAACAGCACCCAGACTGATCCGTTAGTGTTTTATAACAACATGAGAGGCGCATCCCTGTCCAAGTTCGATCCAAGATCTATGCGTTACACCGCTGCTCATACTTTGGACCTGTACAGCGAAGTTGCGACTATTTGCAGACCTCCCTTCCAAGACCTCACCGGGGGAGTCAAAAGATCACACACGCCAACTACAGGATATATTATTAGTGTTTACAAGGTATGGACTATCTGATTTATTTATAATTCTCGACATTTCATATTTTTTTCAATGTTTAAAGTATTTGGTTACTGTATTAAAGGTCACAGGTTCAATTCCCTAAAAAGAGATCAAAATAAATATTTTTCAAATGAATATTTATTTAATTTAACCCTGGACTGGTACCTGAAGCGCAGAACTGATCACCTTGCCTCCATATAATTAATGATTCGGATGCGGAAAAGGGTCATAAAAATGTTTCATAAATAGATCTGGAGTTCCTATTCCTTATGCTTGGAATCTGTGTAGCTTATAAAATCTACACATTACCAGTGATATACAGACGTGCAACCCTGAGTGGCCTGGCCATTACTGCTATTCTGCTTTTTTCCTACTAATTTTATTTATTTTCCATTTCATTCCCAAATAGGTGCAATGTCCTACATCTTGAATACCGTCACATTCATTATGTGTATTTCCATTTATTTAATTTATAAGTGTAAATAAATAAAGGATATTTAATCAGTTCCTTGACCAGCCCAAGTGTGACTCGGGCAGGGAGTTTGTATTGCATTTGACGAGCCCAAGCACTGCTCGGGTAAATCATATATTGACTTGGCAGTTCTGCTTTGGCCGAGTCAAATACAAACCCATTTGTTTTTATTGAATAACCCGAGCGTGTGTTTTTAACAGTCTTGTTTCCATTTATGTGTGACAATTTCCTGCACTGAGCAATTTTCTTGCCAAAATTGAACTGTTAAGTGGTTAATATCGTTTATAGTTTGCAATATTTCTTTTGTTTGATTTTCTTACTGTTTTCATTTCGAAAATTGTTTTGCATATGAAAGTTGTACATTATTATCTACATTTTTTTCAATAAAAGACATTATTTAAACTTAATTTAATAACCAGCCTGTTTGGATCGCCGATTTGGTGCGATCATATTTGAGCAAGGTTGCTTTGACCCAAGTTGTTTGGTGCAAGTCCATTATACTTAGATTATTCTCATGAATATTCACTTTATCTATGAAACATCTTTTCGTTTTAAGGTATTTGAAGGTGATGATGGAGAGAGATTTGAAAGGAACTGGCTGTACTGGACCGGAGCGAGGATGCTGTATAGACACCTTCCCAGAGCAGCGGGGTTAAGACGAATAGCATTACACAAGTAATCATTTTTAAACATTGAACATATTTGTCCAAATAAAAGTACTGTTGACAATATATGACGATACATAATAACATGAAAGTGTCATATTTTTTAATGTAGGTATTTACATATGTAGAGGTCCTCACCAGAAAGTTACATTTCCAATATTGCACAAAAAATTCTTTTAATGCAAATCTGTTCTGTTTACTGTATTCTATTGAAATCTTCATTAAAGTTGCTACAAAACATAACCAATCCTGTGTTAAACCAATATGAAATCATTAAATCGCACCAAAACGTAATAATTTTACAAGCTAGAATTCCTAATTACTCAAAATCTTTTGTAATGGAAATGTATTTTTGTGAGGAACTCCACAAATGCTGTTGAATAAGTCCTTGCGACGAAAAGTGAATACCACAAATAAACAGATTAGGCTTATTCCCACTCTCATCTGTTGAAAATCATCACATCATCTAGTTTTAAAAAACTCAATATCCACGGGTACCAATATATATACTGGCAATGGTATGGACAATGAAAGTAGTAAAATGAACTTACGAGTGGTTGGAAATATTTATTTATAAATGTAATAACGGTTTGCTTAATTTTCTATTTTTGTTCATTTGTTTGCAAGAGTAAATATGAGAAGGAACCAAATGCTCACAATATTTTTGGGTGTGATCAAATCCTTTTTTACAAATCTGGGTTTTTCGTTTAGGAGTTATTTTTACATTTTGATATCGTATTCGTACAGGAGAAAGTGACCAATTGACAAAGCGTAAAATGTTCCATTTAAGTCACTTTTGCTTGGCAAGAAAATAAACATCAATGCAGTTAGTCATTTTTAACAAGTTAATATATTATACTTCCAAGTTTAAAATCCTTTGAGATTTTTTCAGGCATTATTAAGCTAGTAAGATATCAAGCAGTCAATGATCACGTTTTTTGTAAAAAACGCACTTGGTCACTTTCTCCTGTATGACTACGATATGTCAACATAGATAAATGTGTACAAGAGGTTTTCTTCTTCCTTGTTGAGATGTTAAAATGTAAACAATAAATGTCTTTAAAACAGACTTGGTTTATAGGTGTGAGCTTTCGTATATTCATATATTCATCCAATATTTTTGAAATATGACAGATTTTTATGAATTTCAGATCAGTGGCCACAAAAGGTGACAGAATGTACCTGCTAGTGTGTGAATGTGGAACTCTCCTTCAGGATATGTCTGCAGCAGCGTTACTGGTGCCCGCCCTGAGAGCCCGACTATGCGGCTATACAGGACTCTACAGACCTATAGAAGCTTTCTAGCAAGAGGACACCAAGCTGGATCTTGACTCCAACAAGAACCAGCAAAACAAGAAGGACAATCTTGTGATCATAATATAGATTTAAGTTTGTGTCATTATAATTCGTTGAAGGCATGCTGTCCCCACGGTGCATTCTCACTGACCATTCCATATATTTTCCGGATGACATGGTTGATATTGTGCATTTTGTTCATATGTGGAAGTCATGTGATTCATTCATTCAAACCCTTATCTGCACCCCAATGGTGCATAGGGCGCTGCATCATATAAACGCAGTGTTATCTCGATCGTTAACACATGAAGGAAAGGTGATCAGCCCTCCGCTTCCGGTACCAGTCCAAGGTAATATTGAATAAATATAAGAGTGAAAAAATCACTTATATTTATTTTACCCCCCCTGGGAATCAAACCCGGTACCTCCAGTACGGTAGCCGAGCGTGCTGACCATTACGCTACGGAGGCGGACAAAAAAAAGTCATGTGATTGGATGGATATAATCAGTAGAAAGCAGTTTTCTAAAATTAACAGGGCGCTGATAATCATTTAAATCATCAATCAATTAAAGTGACTTGTAATGCAGACTTAATGTACATTGGGTTCGTTTGTTTGTTAGACTTTAGAGCAGTGGTTCTTAACCTGGGTTTGATGGAACCCCAGGGGTTCGGTTAGTCAGTCTCCTGGGTTCGGCGGAGGTCAAAATACATACCCGACTTATTGTACGACGTATTGATTTATCCAATAGATCTAGTATATTATATGAAAGGAATATATCAAATATTATGAAAAATGATACAACATATGATATATTCATTTACCCAATAGATCTAGAATATTATTTAAGAGGAATATATCAATCTAACAATACATTTTTCCAATTAAGGGTTCGGTGAACGAGCATATGAAACTGGCGGGGTACCTTCAAAACGGTTAAAAACCACTGCTTTAGAGGGATGAAAATATGAGATTAATAGGCCCTGTAGATGCTTGTATAAAGATGGCGATAGCTAGATAGTTAGTATGTTATACCTCCGAGAAGATTATTGAAACACAGAGACAATGGTGGACCCATATCTTAATCAGAGCCCAGAATCGGTCCAGAGTAGACTGTACGGTGTCTTAAGCAAGCGAGTAAAAAATATGTTTGACAAATTTAAGAAACAAATTGAAGGGAATGAAAGCCTGATATATGTTAAAGTAGGTTCAAAACCTGAAATAGATTAGAGTCAGTCAGAACTCAGCTTCGGTTTAAGTGATTTTTGCTAATTTAAATCCTAGATATGAACTAGGCTGGAATTGTTTGGGAAATATAATGTGTTAACTGCGCAGTCTATATAAATTCAACATTAATTTTGAACTCTCATTTAAAAAAACTTTATTTTTAATTTTATAACACTTGAATAATCCACTTAATTGAGTTTTATTTTTATTTACGACTAGTTTCGAAAACGACAATTGTTTTCATCTTCTGGTGCAAATTAAAAACAAATTGAATTAATTAGTTTTTAATTTGTACCAGAAGATGAAAACAATTGTCGTTTTCGAAACTAGTCTTAAATAAAAATAAAACTCAATCAAGTGGATTATTCAAGTGTTATAAAAATAAAGATAATCATGTCATTCCACAAAGTTAATGCCGAATCAATAAATAATATAAAAAAACTTTGGCATTTTGAAACCAATTGTCTATTACTACTATTAGAATGTTAATAATACCTAAAATAAAATTTAACAAATACATTTTTAACTCAATACAAGAAATTTTAAATTGATCTACACTGCATAGTTAACGTGTTGTCTTTTGTCTGTTATTTAAGCACTGTGACTGTATTCACGATTGCCTTTAAATTAGGACCTTGTTATGATGTATTCTTCCTTCATCCAGTTTAAATCATTATATTCTTTAGTAAAATATCTGCGCTCAACACCCATGTGTCAAAAACTCAGCGCGAACAAAATGCCATCATTAAAAATACCAAGATTTTCAATCATATTTTTTATCTGTGCAATATTTCATAAAATTGTATCTGATGTATTTGCTGTTCTATTGGTCAATTAACATTTATGTCATTTTACACATAATTTGACATTAATTTTATTGGAGATTATGTCAAAACGTAAGGTTATGATTTGCTAAATTAAAAAAAAAAACATGTTTAACTTTATTACTGTTTTGATCATTTATAAACTACATATTTATTGATTTTATTCAGGACCTATGTTAGATAAAGAAATATAATTTTGTCCTCTCATATATCGAACCTGGACAGCCGTCACAGAACACATGAAAAATGATGGCTCTATAGCTGTTATCATTTTCACAATACGGAGTTACGTTTGAATTTTTTTATAATTTTAATTTTTTCTATATTTTTTAAAAGGAATAACCCGCAAAGCCTATATTCTTAGAGGCTTGTCTGCAGGTAGGATAGTAGGAATAGGGAAAGTAGATGTGAAAAATGCATCACAAACACCCAGACCAATTAATAATAAATATTTCATAAATTCATTTTGCAATAGGCTGGAATTGAATCCGCAACGCCTGTTTCGCATATATCGACTATGCCATGGCGCCTGTCAATCAGTTGTTAAATATTTACAAGCCATAATTAATGTAAAATAATAATTATTCAACTGCTTGGTACAGTCTGTACTTATCTAGTTAAAATTTAGCATAATTTGAAGATGCATATCACATGATACATATTACTTCAAAAAATATCAAAATTTCATAAGAAAATTAATATAATACATAATCAAAAACATATTGATGCACATATCGTTTCCTTTTGGTGTTTTATGTTAGATAACATATTAAATAAGATACATTATAATACTATGTTTAATGCAATGTTATATTTGCAAATAGGGGACCCTATGATATTCAGTACCTTAGTAATTTGGTATAAATGATTAGCAATTATGTATTGTATTTATGTACACCAAAAATGTTCATTAAGTTAATATTAATCGTATCTTAATTATTTTTATTACTATTATTATGTCAAAATAAGTTAATTATATTTTTCAATATTCGTAAAAGAAAGTCTAAAACCTTTATGTAAAATGTTTTTTTTTTTTTTTATATTTATTCGATAACTATTATTTTTCTGCTTCTTATTTTTGAATATTTTTTTATGAGAAAAATTAACGTTTTAATGTAAAGCTTAACTTAATTGTTAATATATCTGTAGATATAATATGTAAAATAGTTGTTTGCAAATATTTATTCCTTAGATTTAAGTAACCTTCATATTATATATATACATATTTTGAAATGCTGAAATTTTCTCATAAAGTTAGACCCGCATGATACATACATATCACAATTGTTTTCTACATCTTTAAATGGTTCACTTTTTAAAGATTCCACTCTCTTACACTAAGGGTTATAAAACTGCATATCATATAGTTTTCTTCTAGTCCTTATCCGTAGCAAATGGTACGTCAATTACTTAACTGTTGAATTTTGCCAAAGAAATTTATCGCGCCAGGAAATGGTCAACAGAAAATGTAAACAAATATATTAATATTGGGTCGGTCAAATTATTACTGATAATTCAGAATATGATTTGCCTGAGTGTAATTTCTGAGAACTGGTTAAGTGCTACTTTGTATTAAAGAAAATAAAAAATTATGAATCAATTTAAAAACATTGATTCTTAATTAATTTTACTGTGTAAATATAACTATTTCTTAAAATCTATTGCATTCAGCATCATTATCAAACAACATTTGTGAAGCTTTTTTATTAGTTGAACATGGACAAAATAAGAAACGGTTTCTATCTTTTTCTCATCCTTCAACATCCCAAAGGTACAATTCTAAAATTTAGGCCAAGCTTCAAAATACAAAAAAAAAAAGAAATAGTGATATTTACCAAATAAAATTTTAATTAAAATAAAATAGATAGACCTCACCACAAAGTGACTGCTGAATCAATTGATAAATTTATTGAATTTAAAACATCTGTTTTCAAAATGTTTTTATGCATAAAAACATGATTCAGAAAAAAAATCACAATTTCATTGTGCTATTATTTTTAAGTTTGTTTGTTGGATCTGTTGAATAATGCGTATATCAATGTTTATCAAACAAAATTTGTTATTAATTAGATTTATAAATATGTAAAAAGTAAGCATCGTACTTAGTGAAACATTAGTTCTTATGGTGCTATATAAGTAAGAAAGATTTCTTAACTCTATGTAAATATGCCTTCTTAGTAGATAATTCATTATACTATCTTCTAAAGTTATTAGTAATTAATTGTTTCTCTTACTGACCAACGTTATCAAATGGGTTGTGATACAGTCTTCATAAATAATATTTAATATTTTAAATAATGCGAACCTTCTCAGTAATTAAATGTCATACTTGTATGCAGTGAAAAACATCTAAAAATATAAATAATAACATAATATTGATATGTGTTACAATATCTAACATGACATTTATTGAATTTTGCAGAAGAACAAAAAAAACATGTAGTATTTTGAAAAATCAAGATATATTATGTATTCTTAAATTTAATATTAAACATACCACAAAATATAAATATTAATATAAAACCGTTGGAGAGGTTGTCATTAAAAATACGAAATGGATTTTATTTTTTACAAGTAACTTGTATGAATATATATATATATATATATATATATATATATATATATATATATATATATATATATATATATATATATATATATATATATATATATATATATATATATATATATATATATATATATATATATATATATATATATATATTTTATTTTTTTATTTTTATTTTATTATTTTTTTTAACTCTTTATTCCAGCTTGACTAAGTGGTGGGTGCAATACTTAGTCAACCATATATGTTTTACAACATTTTATTTGTATTATAATATATATTTAGACGACTTTCTTTTTGTTTACCCAATTATATCAATATCTTTGGACCAGAATTTTTTATATTCTCTTTGCCCCTATTCACACCTAAGTGGTGTATAGGGCACCACATCAAATCGACGTATTCTTAACTTGATTGTGATTATGTACATGAATTTTTTTTTTCTCCTGTAAAATTATTGAAAATTCCAAAATTCAATTATTATCAAAGATGTTTAAATTACAGAAATTTAAAAAACCATGACCTAATTCAATTTTTCTCATTAAAGACAATAATTTTAGGATCTTAATGGTTAATTTTTTTCATCCACCTTTCAAAAACTTTGAACAATTTTGCTTTATAGCTTTAAAACAATTAGAAGTTAAAAAATAGGTGGCCTTGCTAATTTTTAAACAAATCAATGAGTAGACTTTTGGTATTTCACTCCAGAAATTTAGATACATTAGAAGTATATCTAACTTTTTCCTTTTAATAAATAATATGCCAAATGATTTGTATAAAAAATAAGAAAATTCAAGCACAATTTTATAAAAAGGAATGTTCTATAAATATTAATATTGAGAATTGTTAGGGGAGCAAATATTTAAGTACCGTAGATTACTTTAAGGGATTTACATTACAACTTATACGGGCTTGTTTAAGAAGCAAAATCTTCCAACCAACCAAAAACAGACCAGTTATACTGTTCAAAGTTTGTAATTACGAAGCAGATAGTGCTTGTACATAAGTATCAATGCAAAAGGATAACATATTTATAATTAATTGCAATATGAACAATTTGAAATAGTTATCACAATCGATGGAATCAATATTGAAAAACATTAGTAAAATATCTTTCATTTAAGAAAAATAAAAAATAAATGTGTTCAAGCTAATAAAACATATTTTCGTCGAAGGAAATGGCAATAATTTTGTAAAACTTAAAATAAATATTGCTATTAGTATTATAATATAAATCAATTAATTAATTTAAAAAATACTCCTGTACGTATGATGACTTTAGTATGATCACCAAAACTTTAGTAGATATATAGCGTTCTTATTCCAAAATGCTAAAAAAAATATTTAAGTATAAACGAATTTAGGGTAAACCGTAGTTATATACAGGTCATTAAGGTTTATAGTGCTTGTAGGATAATACATATTTTATTTTTCAGTACAAAAAAGAAAATGCACTCTTTTTCTTAAAAATGCGCTATGTCCTCTCAATCTTAAACTGGAAAAAAACGCCAAAATATTTTTTCTTCTTTTTCTGACCCCAATCTACACTGAATGGTGAAAAGGATATTGCTTCCAATTGATGTAGTGTTAACATCAACATTTTATCATGAAAACAAGATTCTGTGCTTCGAATACCAGTTTAGGGTTTCATCATAATGTGTTTTTTTTTTGTCTTTTTGCACGATTGAGAATCGAGCTCGGGGCACCAAGCGCGATAGTCAAATGAGCTAACCAGTATTCTCCAAAAGCAAATAAATAATTCATAATAGGAAAGGCAAAACTAGTTTTGAAAAATGGTTTAAAGCATTTGTGTCTAGTAACTACCCAGAAAACAGACCAAAATTGATTGACAAGTTTGGTCGCTCATTATTGCCAGCTGAAAATCAGTAGATGTTAAATGTGCAGGAAAAACACACAAATGAAAAAAGAAGGAAAAAAAACATCAACCGTTCCCCCCACAGCTGTCATTTATTTATATTTTTTTATGAATTGGCTCCTTTTTTGTTTAATAGGCATATTCCATAAATAGTGTTTAATGATTTTCAGAGTATGTTTGACCAAATTCATAAATCTGCTTTAGAAAAATCTGTCAATTTACTTGTAGTACCAAGTTAGAGTACATAAAGGTTTACCCTATTTTCATATCCTAATATTACTGTACAGTTTCACTTAAAGTTGCATATTTACTATGATTGTGAACAAGTGACGCTCTGCGATTGCTACTTGATTATAGTCAAGATTGCTCGAGTGTGAAATGGTTCGTGCTGCGTCAATGGCAATCTATCTCTAATTGAACCAACATCAACCTCATATAGCTGTGCAGTCTGCTCATATATTATGTGCAAGTGCACTCATAGGCAATGGCGTGATCAATGTGTAGTGTGTAGTGCTTATACCTTGAACACTGTGGAGCGCGCTTGTTCATAATTATTGCAAGCACAACTGACAGTAGCAAATCTGCAAAGCGCTTTATATTCCCTTACTTAGTAGTATTAATTGATAATATAATATTGTTATATTAGGGACAAACATAATGTTGTTTAACATCTTATATTTGGTTGTATATTGATTATATAGCTCAGAACTCCCTATTTGCCAATTATACAGAGTAACAATATAAATAGGTTTTAGAGGAAAAAAATATCCCTGCACAGTTTTTTTCTGTTTTAAATGATGTCCCATAAATTAAGTAATGTATTCATCGAAAATATTTGGTTTCTGTTCAAAATGTTAATATCCAATGATTTATTTTATTATTATTTTTTAATACAAATACTTACGTAGTTTTATAAATTTAGGATTTATAACGCTTCAGTATTACAATGTTTTACTTTTTACTTAATTGAGAAAGAAATAAAGGCAATAAATGTTTTACATGTTGCTATTTAGGTACAATAAAAAACATGGTATGTGAATGAGTCAACTTTTGTCAAAAAACATTGATTAGGTGTTTTATTTGTTACGATCGATCTACAAAGACATCAAAAGTCTTGTCTAACATTGATCCCACCTGGTAAGTCAAGAAAAATTTTACAGTACATGTTCTAGTAGCATAATATGGTGAAAATATGTTGATTTCTTTTTATTGGGAAGAATTTTCAACACTCCATATTCATTTTCAAGTTATTTTCATTGTTAACTTTTTTTGTATTTTGTTTGCAGTGTTCATTCCTTTGTCAAATTTTGAATATGCCCATGTCATGTTTCTTGTTACACTGGTAATAAAATGTGTATAAAAAAGGATTTAGTTATATTTTTTAAAATTAGCTAATATAATTTTAATATTGATGGTTTATTATAAATAATTATTAGGAGCAAATAAGTTTGTTATTGTTTAACTATTATTTTTTATTTTAATTTTATGTGTGCTTAAGTACACCAGATTAAATAAATAATTAGCTTAATATTACATTTGTGATTTAAATATTATAAAACATATATATATATATATATATATATATATATATATATATATATATATATATATATATATATATATATGTATATATATATATATATATATATATATATATATATATATATATATATATATATATATATATATATATATATATATATATATATATATATATATATATATATATATATATATATATATATATATATATATATATATATATAATAGGTGTATCACATTATCATAAAATAAGTTCATCCACGCTAAAGCGCATTAAAGTTTTTGCATGTTTGCAAGATATTTTAATAATAAAAAGAGATTTTATTTATCATTTGCTTTATTTTCTACCCTAAAAAATACCAAAACATTTTCCTCACAATTATTTAGTAAGTCTTCTTCTTTTGCCCCTCTTTCACATGTTAGTGGTGCATAAGGCACCACATCGCAATAATGGAACTTTAATCTTATTATATGAAGTCAGGGTGATCAGTACTGTGCTACAGATTTTTAAAAACTAGAAGTGAAGTAAGGATAGAGAAAATATGGATAATAAGGATAGGATAAAGAAGGTATTTTATAAAGGTAAGTAAGTACCTAACCAAATTCAAAGATAACATTATTTATTCATCTGGCAATACAGCTAAATACACCTTATTATGCTGATAATAAAGGCGGGATTAATTTAAATATTTTGTACTATTAAGATAAGGTAATCAGATAAGATAGTACCACTAAACATTTTGAACAAATGAGATAATACGCTCCCTAAAATTAGTAATGTAACACAACAAATTGCAGCACAGTGAAATGGCTCAAGCACAAGTAAATGGAAATCCAGTGAGAGAGAATAGACTTAACATTGATGATGTGGTTTCTTCACAACCGGAGCTTGGCCCGAGTCCTCCAGACGGTGGATACGGCTGGATGATTGTTTTTGCTGCGCTTATTGTCCAGACAACCATTTCCAGCATTATTTCCGCATATGGCGTTTTCATTCTTTACCTGAATATGCTGGAGGAATATGAAGAAAACGAAGTGTTTGTAATATGGGATCATTCGCGTTCCGCATCTCGGTCTAACTCCATCATTCTCATTCCAATATTGATGACAGTATTTTGGTTGCTCCTTGAACCTTGGAGTCGAACGATAGTTTTAATTTCAAATAGACCGCGAGTGGTTTCTATATCGGGAGCGATGCTGGTAGGAGCGGGAGTCATGTTGTCTAATTTTTCCGTTGAATCTGACGAAAATGACACCATTATCAATGTTTTCTCTGGGATACTGATTGGTAATATCACCATTTGTTTATTTATTGATTACATTCATATAATTTATACACATTTCATCTAGAAATTTCAATGATTTGTAAACATGAAATACTAGCATTCTCTCCCAGCTATTTATATTCATGATTTGAATTGTATTTAATAAGTTTTGTTTGTTATGAGTAGTTATCTTAATAAATAAAAATGCGAATGCTTGTTTCTTTAAAATCTTGGATTTCCTAAAGTTGTTCACCGATTGCTTTGAACTTTTGACAAACATTGGATTGAAATAAACACATCTTTTCATCTATCTACATAATTAAAAATGTTACAGATGACAGCGATAAAATGTTTTCTCTTGTTTACTGCAATGGCAGCGTAAGAGCATCACACGTAATATTAAACATTTCTCGTGGCAGACAGGGTGCTTCTAGACAACTGCTGTTACTTACCATTTTCAATGATTTCAATTTTTGCATTGTTGTTTCAAGGATTTAAAATATTTCATTACTCTACAAGCATTTTGAAATTATATATATTAGAAATGTGTGCTTTCAATTTTCTTTCTTTTCCATTTAACTAGACTGACGAACAGCTACACATTTCCTTCAACCTTATATTCTCCAACTCTGGTCAGAAGATTCATAAGGTGTAATATTTTTACAGGTATTGGTGCATCGCTTACAACACAACAAACTGAAATTCTCCTCAAACACTATTTCAGGAAAAAGATTGCAGTCGTAGAAAAAGTTTACAAAACAAGTATTGGATTAGGGAATGTTGTAGTACCAACGGTAGTCGGAATATTATGTGCACATTTTGGAGCGAGTCTCAGTCTAGTTATCTACGCGGGACTAATATTGCAGCAATGCTTTATCCTCATGCTGTTCAGCCGCCCAGTTTACATAGTAAAGGCGCTTCAAAAGAATTATAAGATACTGAACGACGCAGCAGAAGACGAGGATGAAGAAGTGTATCCGTCGGGATTTGAAGCGAATGTGGAAAGGAACAATCAATCGGAGGACACAACAAACAATAATAAAGAACAAGACACAAATACCGTTGAGATAGCAGAAGACGATGATCAAGATGAACATGTGATCGGGACATTTAACAATGCAAATACGACGAGAGAAATTTTCGCGATCCATTCCCCAGTGCTTACTAGATACGAATCAACGATTAATCCATTCGGATCGAATTTTGTAAATGAATGGGATAGAATAGACCGTATCACGGAGCCGCAAGACTTGTATAGAGAAACTACAATAGCTACAGAAGCGGGAGGCGATAATGTATTCGTTTACGAACCTCCAAGCACAAATCCAGCAGGAACCACAAGACGAACGGCAAACACGAAAAAGAATTTCATAATCTTCCTTTCGGTATTGAAAGATCCAAAATTCTACGCTTATACGCAAGTACTTCTGACTTTGAAATTCTCATTCCTCGTGTTTGGGGTACTGTTCCCCGCATACCTGTCTCAGCAGGGCCCTCACATGGAGTTCACGACAGTGATTGAAGTCATCGTAGCCATGTACCTCGGATCGACTTGCCTGACCATTGTGTCTGTATTCTTCACAACTGTAGTGAGTGAAAAGTTCTACATAAGGCTGTTTAACATGATTGGCATGATTTCTTTTATCGGTAAGTCAAAAATACTAAAGCAATTAGATGCATTTAATGAAAGTGTTCGAGTTGATATTAAGCAAGATTTTTTAAAATTTGTAAAAAAGCTAATATTTAAAAATCACAAGACTGAAAGTATCCGAATTGGTATTAACTGAGATTTTTTTTTAAATCACAAGACAACCAGTTGGTAGTATTCTTATGAATACTTTATTTATATTTTTTATAATTACTGATTTACAGATTTGTAAAGAAATGAGAGAGATATATATGTAGCCAACATACGAAAATGATAAATTAAAATATTGTTTTGATTTTTGTATATACAGAGAACCTTTAAAAAAAAAACTAATTGATTGACCAACTAACCATCGCGGCGTTTCTCCACAGCAGTAGGCAGAGAGAAAACAATGCCATACCATATAGCAAACATTGTCTCTTTCACATTTATGCATATCCTCATACATACCCGCCAATTATTTCGACTCCTGACCCGCCCGCTTTCAAGTATTTGACATACCTGATCATGCGAAACTTTCCTCGGTCTTCCTCTGCTCCTTTCTCTTTTTATATGTAATCATTTCATATCTAAAGTATGTTAAGTGCGATGATTCTTCCCGAGATTTTATATAAAAAAACTAGCATGTACCTGACATGCGTTGCAATGCCACTAAAAAAAAAATCTTTATTTGATTCTTAATAAGAAAGACTGAGTACCCTACTTTAAAAAAAAAGTTGTCATTCATTGGTAATTTTATTCCGAAATCTAATTCTGTTTTTAAACAATGGACAGTGTTTATTGAATATGACATTTTTAACTCACACATGCTTACAGTTTCCTATGGAGTTTTTTTATGGTTTAAATACTTTTCGCTTATTGTCATACGTTTTAATTCAGTGACCTCCGCGAGGATGTAATGAAGATATTTAGAAAGTTTCATACATTTACTTTGCTCATATCGCTCACTCCTTTCAAGAACGTCATATATAAAAAATCGTCAATTTTCAGTTGTGCATGTTTTCGGAATGCCCAGAAAATGTACTGTATCCCAGCAAAAGCGGCATATTTTTAACTTAATATTTACCCGCTACAGGGCAGAAAGTGTTATTTTTGCATTTTGAAGAAAATGTATTGTTAAATTATTTTTTGAATATACATGATATTTTTCAAAAGGAGAAAAAACATTCAGGTTTTACTTAAAAAGATCTGTTGCACAGTAAAAAGTTAAAAAGTGGCTTGATATTTATTTTTAATACATTTCATTATATTTTTAAACTTTAAAAACGATCTCCTGAAATATCTAGTTTTTTGATTTATGACGTTCTTGAAAGGAGTGAGCGATATATCAATGCATCAAGTACAAACAAACAAACAAACAGATATGACATTTTTAAATATACATATATAGATACACTAATGATCCCTTTTTTTTAGCACTGTGTAAAGTGGAATCCCAAAGTGTGCGAGTTTTCTTGGGAGTATTGGCAATTTACTCGACAAACTGCATATATGTGGCGCTGAAACCCATCTACAACAACATGAGCACGGACTTCAATTCGTCCGTCGTCTCCATTGCATCAAACTGGATATGCGCATTTCTTATACTATTTATTATGCTTATCCATAACTACACATACGAAACGCTTTTCATATTTGCAGGATGTATGCACTTTGTATCAACAGCTGCGACACACTTTTTATAGCCACGCTATAATCTAGATTTATAACGCATCCTTAGCATAAGTTTTTATTTTTATTTTAATAAAATATTTTAAAATGATAGAATTTATAATTTATTATTCAAGAAGTCCTCACTTCTTGACCAGGATATGAATAAAAAATATAAGGTTTTTTTATTAATAAAATAGCATTTAACATGTTACCATTAACTTGTACCTGAAGCATTAGATTGATGACTGGAATTACACTTTGATCAAGACGTAGTGTAAGGGCCTTTTGAGTAATCTTTATGCAGTAAAAAAAAATATATACATATGTATATATTTATATATATATATATATATATATATATATATATATATATATATATATATATATATATATATATATATATATATATATATATATATATATATATATATATATATATATATATATATATATATATATATTTACATATGTATTTTTTTTTCGGTAACTTTAACATTCGATTATTAACCCTTCCCTTACGATGTTAAAAACTTCCGCGCGCTCCGGTGATATGTATTTTGTACACCACATGAGAATGTGGTTTAAAAATGGGAAAAATGTGAATATTCCTAAATGTTGCTTTTACTGACCATAGTTGAAGATGAAATGTAACAATTTTGTAATGTTAGCTCTGATAATTACCTGAAAACGAGAAAAAAAGACAGACATCGTTAGTGGCCGTTATAAATGGCGTAGTGTGACACGACTGTCTCGCAAGACGATCTGAACACTACTGGACTGGCGGAGTAAACACGTTACGACATGCGACATGCACGAATACTTACAAAGCACGCGCACACACAGAAACGTTTGTGTATTGGTGATTTTATTCCCAATTTTTTCACAAATCATTTATTTCTGTCGCTGAAAATGGATAGCTTTATATGTATTATAATACTTTCATGTGATACATAATTATATTACGGAGGAATACAAAAATTCTGAGCCCGTATCTATTATATTTTATATTGATATTCTCATTTGAAAAGTCGAGTTTTGGTAAATACATATCACCGAGAGGGGAAGGTTAAAAAGTCGAGAAATAAAGTTGAAGTTATATTCGATACAAAGTTAAATCAGTAACTTCTGTAAAGGACTGTTAGCCAGATGGAGTTGAATATCCATACTCGTATGTACTAAACTAAAAATAGATCTTTATTTTTTGTAGTTTTATTCAGCTGACTAATATAATGATAATTTTTTAAATCATAAGACTTTTTATATCAATTAAAAACAATTTCGAATCTTGTTTTTTAATACATTTATATGTTTTAGAATGTGGTATTATTTTATATTAACTTTACTAAAACAAATTGTGGTAGGTGTTTAAAGAGATAATTAGAGAAATATTCAAAATGAGGCAGAAAATAAGGCATCATTAATTTGACATCACCCAATATCTTCTTCTTCTTCTTCATCTTCTTGCTCAATGCTGAGCGTCGTGGTCTTCTGGAATGTCAGGCACTTGGTGCACAAGTCCTCTCCATTCTTCCCGGTCCTGGGCCAACTTGATGGCAGCGTTTAGCGAGGATCCGGTTAATTCCTTTATTTGGTCTGTCCATCTTGTTGGAGACCGTCCTCTTGCCCGCTTGCCTTCAACTGTACCTGTTACTACCAGTTTTTCAAGACTCTTCTCGTTCTTTCTGGCGATATGCCCAAAGTAGGACCGAATCCTTTTCCTGCAAGTCGTGGAGAGTCTTTCTGTCACTGACAGTTCGCGGAGAATGGAGACGTTTGTGCGTCTTGCAGTCCAAGGAATGCGCAGCATCCTCCTCCAGCACCACATTTCAAACACATCCAGCATATGTCTTTCCTTTTTCCTCAGTGTCCATGTTTCCACTCCATACAGCGCAATGGAGAACACAAGAGATTTCACTAGACGGGTTTTCGTTCTCCTCAGTATGGACCGATTTGATTTTAATCACCCAATATGAGAAACAATAAATAAAAACCAATAATTTGTTTAAACATTTTATGTTTTAATAATACATAAATTAATTTACTCAAATACATACGTGTTTGGTTATAGGTCAAATTAAAGTACATAGGACTTAAATTAAATAATTTTCTTTGATAATTTCAAAATAATCTTTAGAACTTGGAATGGCAACACAAAATACACAAAAATATTATATTTCTTATTAATTAAATTCATAATGACTACAGACCTTGTCTTAATACATATAAGAGTGAGATGGACGCCTATATATATTTTTTTTTTTAAAGAATTTTGTCAATTTTAATACATTTACCAGCATGTATAAAATTCAATTAAAAATGAGCTACACACCTTACCATATTACAAAAATTATAATTTTTAAATTTCAGTGCACTTTTAAAAATAAATTAAAATTTAGTCAGTCACTAAAAGGTAAAAAATATTTTACGTTTTAAAATTAATTATAATATTTTATGTTTTAATTGTAAACAAGAAAGCCCATAAATTAATTAGTAATGATTATGTGATATATATATACACAAATGTAAATGATATTATCACAATATGATTTTATTATAATCTAACATTATTCCATAGAAAAATAGACGCTGGAATGAAGTGAGAACTTGGCTACAAAATTATCCGAGTAAATCCATGATATCATTATTCGGATTTGAGGATAAATTATTGCCAGTTGGAAGTAACGGTTGTTGGGTAGGAGATTTGTTTTGGAACGTGCTCGGAGAAGTCATCAGGCTGTCCAAAGCGTTCCAGCTCTTGGTTTGATTGAGAAGAGGTTGCTTGGTTTGAGTTTCGTTGCCAAAACCCAAGAGATTTGGATTCATAGACATATTTGTAGTATTGGAAGTGCTCCATTGATTTTGGTTATTGCTATTAGACCAATCTTTCAATGACATCATGCTCTGGACGGGGCTGGTGATGGTATGGTTGCTAGGGGAAGATACGGCGGCAAATGACATTGATTTTTGCGGTGTTATCATCTGGTTTATATTCGACTGCATAAGACTCTCCGTTAGATCCTTCGGTTTGGGCGGAGAGGTGATAGTCGGTGTCCGTGACTGAAGGGGAGTGACGGACTGCAGGTGTTTGAATTTTTGCATCGTTTCCTGTTGCTGAGCAATCCTGCGAAAATAAAATAGTGTAAAACATATTTTTTTCATTTGTTTGGCTTAAATAGACAAGAAATGATGGTCACTAACCTTTGTTTGTCTTGCATGGACAAGGATTGTGTCCCGTTGGAGTTGGGGAAGCCACTATCACGAGGTTTCTCCGCTGCTTGGTTAGCCTTATTCACCGAATCTAACGCTAATCCAGAAAACATGTCTCCCACTTGAGGAGATTGGTCGGGTACCAAAGGACCTACTGCTGCTGCTAAATTTGCTTCAAATGCTCTGAAAAAACATATAAAATTCTAATACATACTCCCAAAAAAGTGTAACTTTATAAGTCAATTATAACTTGATACATCTTCTATTTCAAGACTAATTAATACTTAGTTTTAAGGAAGTTGATTTTTGATTCGAAACTGATTGACATTATAATTAATTTAATAAAGTGATTTCATAGCAACTTTATTTTGTAAGTTAACATATATGAAGGAAACTCACAAAGTGCCTCAAATATGAAATATACTCTATTATATCAGTTAATAAAATGAAATACAATGAAATGAGGGTCCATTAGTGGCAAAAATTAAAAAGACTACAAATTTTATATATATTTTAACAACTTTGTTTGAAATTTCTATATATAAACATGAAAATAATGATTCAAAAAATATTGTGTTGAAACTAACTTTGATTCATTATGAATTGAATTGAGCTGCTCCAGTTTAGTTCTGTGTTCAGTTTCAACTCTGTTCACCATTTCCTTTACCAGACCGATGAGAGCATTGAATTGGTTGAGGGTTAGGCCATTCTCTATACATAGCGGCATCAGGAATGGTAACACCTTGGTGGCCATGACTTCCTTTGTAATACCAAGCTTTTTGTGGCTCATTGCCAATTTGTAAACACCTAAAATCATAATAGAGAGAATCAAAATCAAAATGTCAAAATAAAGAACAAGAGACTAGTATTATTATTCAAATTAAGGCTTATGTGGGGATATCAAGTTGACCGAAGAAAAAAAAGGCAACCCTGTCTCCGGGTTATAGTAGTTTTTGGCAGAGCTTTTCTTTCACTTTATTATTAACCTTGTTCTGAAGAAATATGTTTATTGTTTTTAACGAACTCAGTTTATAAATAAATCAAATAAATAAATGAACACAGTAATTTTGTTAATGTTGTAAGTTTATAGAAAAAGTAAGTTTCAGCAGATCTATCCGCCTTGAACACACCATAACTAGTATACAAATAAATATATTTTGTGGAGATCTAACAATAACTTAAGCCGGAATAATTGATAGCCCGCAACTTAATTTTCTTTGGGCCTAGGTAACATTTAACGTAATTGAATTAACGTAATCAATATATGTATTGAAAAAATAAGTTTTTCTTCAAAATAAATATACGGTTTTGAAAAGAAAACGGTTATTGAAAGTAAGGAGTTAAAAAAAAAATATATATTTTTTTTTTAATATAAATTTAATTTAATATACATATTTTTTTAAAATGTGCACGGGTACATGTCGGCTCTTCACACAGCCGGTCGTATACTGAATTGTATGTTTGAGCATACACCCTTAAGTTAAAATGAAACAAAAGGAATATTTGGTTTTTAAAATAAACACCACCCTGCTTAGTGTTTTAAGTTTTGATTTTTTAAACAGGAAAAAAATATATATTTGTATGACTAAACAGAGTTGATATTAGTAGTGAAATATTACCGAGAATTCCCATCAGAACTGCCGGCTCCCTGGACGGAATAGCGGGTAATAATGGCAGAACTTCATCCAAAACTAGCCATTTATCGAGATGTTCTAATAATTTACCAATACAGAGTAAGCAGTTCACTCGGACTGATAAGTAATTGGTCGATATACACAGCTTCTTTATTCTAGGCAAGAGGGCATTCTTCATAGCCGGGAAGTCAATGAGCGACGCAAATGTCGGAATGACAGACAAGCACAATTCTTGGATTTGCTGCGCATCGGATTCTAGCGCTCTGTACAACATCGGCAGGACATCAGACTTAATTTCTTCAGGCGGCGTGAATTTCAATAGCAGCTCCATTTTCTGCATAAATATGAGAAGTATCTGGATGGGTTCTTGTATTGTCATGACCGGTTTCAGTGAAGGCAGGATGTGTTTAATAAACTCGTCTTTTGTGGAATTTTCAGCTATCAGAAGCACATTGGGAAGTACAAACGGCACCATGGGTATGTTGACGAATTCCTTGGTGAGGCACGGTAAAATGCGGTAAATACAAACTCTGTGCGGCAGTTTCTGAATTATCTGCGGTAGGCCTTTGAAGAACTGTGATTTTTGGAGATTGTCCCATTGGAATAAGGAATCTAAATAATTTAATGTCTTTACGCCAACGTCTTCGAAATAAGGTATCTGGAAAGGAAATATAACCACATCAGAAAAGAAAAATGTGGAAAAAAATTGTTAGGTAAACATCTTCCATTTTAATTTCAAGAAAACTGACCAAAAAGAGAATTATATAAATTCAATGAATACATAAGTAGAATACTAAAAAATGTTTTTTTAAATATAATGTCTTAACAAGAATCGGCGAAACAACTGTCACAATTTATTTTGTAATAAAATACAATTTAGTAGACTCAAAAAATGTGTGTTTGATTTTAAGATTTAATATGTAAATTAAAATGGAGTTCTACAAATTAAACGCCAAATCTATAAATATATTTTTTCAATAACCTACCTTAATAAATTGATGTGGATCGGGTCTTAACGCTGGTGTAGAATTCAGCATAAGTTTGACATAGTCACGTAAATTTTCATTAATAATATTAAATTTGGATGACGGCAAATGTTTAAGAGTTGCCAGAAACTTTTTACACTTTGAAAAATTCTCTTGGTGCGACGCAATCGGCAACCCATTTGGAGAATGGAGGCTGTAAATGACCATTCCGAGAGAGAAGATGTCGCTAGCCGGACAGTGCGTCGCCGCGATGGCGCATTCTGGAGCCATGTAATCTAGATTCGGTTGAGAGTGGGCGTGCATGGCGGGGCAATATTCAGTAAACGGCCATAATGGCGTTACACTCGAATTATTTTGAGATAAAACACAGAAATCAAGCCCGAATATCTTCCAAGCGCCTTGTTGGTTTACGATGATGGATTCCGGACAGATGTTCTTATGGAGAAGCTTCACATCGCTGTGGAGGAAAGCCAGACCTTCCATAACTTGTAATAAACCGTATTTTATTTCTATTTCTAAGAATTTGTATTCGGCGATATGTTGCGGAGTCGGTTGAGGCATGTTATCTGTTCTTCCTAGTATGTTGGCGAGGCTTCCGTACACGGGTTCTGTAGCAAAGGCGAGACTTTCGCGGCTTTCTTCTAAAGGATGTTGAAGAGTCAGAAGCTGAGGGTGTCGGAGCTTCGTCAACTGAGTGATTCCTCTTTTCAATGTTTCTAACATGACTTCTCTGTCACCTTTGCTCCATCTGTCCAAGCTTCTCTTCTCAAAAACAAATATGGACACCTCTTGCTTTGTTGACTTTTTGAATCCCTTGTAGATCTTCCATTGGAGTCCTGCAAAATAAAATAATTGAAACAAATGACTCAAAAATATGTTAATTTAAATATCTATCTACTAACACATTGTTTGCGGGAAACGCTTAAAAGCGTATTTTATATACTGATTTGCTTACTTTTGCCAAAAAACATTGTAAAGATCGTAATTGGGTTTGCGATTACTTGTGATTAGTATACTAATTAGGGTTGGGTTTGATGCAAAAACTGCCTGACGAATGTGTTGATAATTTCCTATGTCCTTTGGATAAAACTAATATTATAAGGTAAAATTCTAAAAAAGGAAAATACGATCTGCAAGTTTTTGTCTAACAAATACAGTAAAAAAAAAAAATGATCCTCCATAAATATTATGGCAATGGTGCAAAGGGCACGATATCGCATTAACGTCATTAATAAACATAGTTTAATACTGATTATATGAAGGCAGGATGATCAGCCCAGTGCTCCAGAATCTAGGAAGGAGTGGAACGTATTTTATGGGAAACTGATGATGTAAGTGAAGGATATTATTAATATTATATGGGAAATGATACGGAGGAAGAATAGAAGAGGAAAAGAAAAATAGCAGCAATGGCTGGGGAGCTTTGTTTTTAATAATGAACCTGCAGATTGGTTTGGATTGGCTTGTGCTTTTGTCCATATTTCTTCGGACCGGTGCTCTTGATCGGTGGGTGAACACGTTGCGCGTAAATTCGATCACGCTAAACTGTCGTAGTCGTTTTCATTTTTCTAAACCGGACTGTCGGACGGTGAAATCCCGTGTAGTGGACAAACACCCAAAGTCTTTCTCAATTGTCAGTAATAGTTACGAATTCTGAACTCTACAGCAGCGAGATAAAACTATATAAATATATTTGATTCTTATGTTTGATACCATATGAACCATAGAGGCTTTTACACTCCACCAAGGTATGAAATATAGAATAAAAAAATCATTATGTGAAAACAGCTGTTTTGTTTTTATCTGACCTTCAGCAAATAAAATACAACCATAGGGTATATTTATCAAAATGAGAAAAAAAAATTTAGGACCCGTGATTAATTCCAAAAATATTTGTTCATTGCACGGGCTTTTTTATCTTACCTGGACCAGCACTACCTATGTGATATGAAGCCTCAAATTCTCGAGTGACTGGATTTCCTGGCAATACACTCGATAACTGAGAGACCGTGTTGGTTACAGAAGAATAAAGTTTATTTATAACGTCCATTTTTACTAAAATTTAATCATTAAAAGGCAAAGTAAACAATTCCGGTTAAAAAATCATTTATAACAAAAATTTATGACTATTTATGACACACCAAATTTGACAATTGATCGTGTTGCCAGGTAAAACAATTTTAGGGTAAATATTGCTTTTGTTTGGAAATATTTCAAAAATATGATAAACGAAAAAAAGGTTAGGTTGAAAAGCAAATGAAACTATTGTACGATTATTTTTATTAAGTTAAGTGGGAATTAATACTTTTCTAACGTCTAGTGATTACATTATTTTTAAGTTTATGTAATACCTCTTCAAATCTGTCTATTTTAGTAAATGGGTGGTGAGAGAGTAATACAATCACTAAAACAGTTCTAACGGTCTTTTTACGGAGTTAAAAAGATAGATCTTTTTCAAAATACATTTTTATTGTATTGGCTTTAACATTTTAATTTCTATTAGAAAATATGTATTTTTTTGTTTTTTTTTGAAAAATTAAACATTTTCAAGATTAAACCCTTTTTAAATATAAAAAAGATAAATACAAAAATATCTGAAGTAAAAAACACACCGCATAATTGAATTACATAAACATAACCTACCCCGAAAAGACGGAAATATATTATTTCACGTAGGTACTACCAATAAAAAAATTTCAGCTGATAGCCATATACAACAAGTGATCCTCCGCCAATAGGAAGCCAGAAACAGTTATTTGACATATTTCAAAACTATGGCCACACAAATTAAAATCTAACGAGAACGTTAAAAAGTGAAAGCTCGTGTTTTGTATGAAGTATTTAGAAATCAAAGAATTACTCAATGTTCAGCATACCGCTTCATCATGATAAAGAAAAAATATTTCAGTTATAATCATCCGCGCTTGACTCGAACAAGCATTGTGTTATTATAGTTTTTGGTAATCAGCCGATATTGTGCATTCAGGGTAGTAAAATGCGGTTTGTTGATCTCGTTTAAAAATAATAGTATTTGAATTATTCCTTAAAATGGATGACGATATAGCTGAGCGATTGCGGGAAGAAAACCCCGAACAATTCTTTATTTTAGTGAGGATGCATTTGTCATTCATTATCGACATGAACACTGATGAGTGAGTAAAATCCATGTATATTTTTATTTGCCTTATTATTATAAACAAACAAACAAAACTCATAGAACCCCGTTAAAACGTTTATTACCTTGTTATTTAAAACGAAGTTTTACTTATTATATTAGGATAATTCTGTGACTATCAATTTTGACAAGACAGTTATCTTTTAATTTTTTTTACCTAACATTAAAATAATGTTTTAGAAACTTTTTTGCACTTTGAATAATGCAGAAGACACGATATTTGCTTTGTTTTACGCTCTATTAACTTTATGCAACATAAAAATTCGATCCTGAAGACAACTGTTGATTTGACCTTCCTATAGTAAAAATACATTGAGAAAAAAACTTATTATTTATTATTTGTTCGCCTTCATAGTGTAGCGGTGAGCACATTTGGCTACAATGCTGGAGGTATCGGGTTCCCAGGGGGGGTCAAAATAAATATGTTTTTTCATTCAATAATTATTTAATATAACCATGGACTGGTACCTGCTCATCTTGCCTTTATGCTATAAACGATAAAATCAAAATTACATATTGACACAGCGCGATATCCACTATTGGGAGCGGATAAGGGTCAAAAGTAAAAAACTTAATTTTTACTTTGAAAGACTAAAACTAACTAACTAACTAACCATCACGCCGCTTCCCCGCAGGGGTAGGCAGAGAGAATAGAGCGCCACACCACTCTGTCCTTGCAAACATCCTTCGCCTCTTCCCTGTTCATGCATCTCCTCATACATACCCGCCGATTGTTATGACTTCTAACCTGACCACTTTCAAGTATTTGGCATACCTGATCGTGCCATGTTTTTCTCGGTCTTCCTCTGCTTCTTTTCCCACTAACATTCGCCTCATAAATTTGTTTTACCGTTCTTTCCTCACTCATTCATTCTACATGTCCAAACCATCTCAACACACCTTTCTTAATTTTATCTATAATGCTTATCTTAGCTTTGCATTCCTTCCTTATTTCACTATTCGCACATCTATCATACATCGTTTTGTCGCACATTCTTCTGAGAGATCGCATTTCGTTTTGAAATATGTCAAATAACTTTGACCTTTTCTTTAATTTATCCACATTGTTGTCGGGCTGTTTTTTCATCTACCCCGACCCTAATTATACTTGGACAGTCTGCCGCCTGACGCTCAGTATACTAATCACAAGTAACCACTAACCCAATTCTGATCGGTCCAATATTTTTTTAGCGTCTCTCGCGCTCTACCTAAAGTGAGCAAATAGAACGCTTATAAGCGTCTCCCACTCTCTACCAACAGTTTGTAAAAGACACTTTTCCGTAAAGTTTGTAAAAGCGTTTTCCGCAAACATTGTGTTAAAACATCTACCTTTTTTCATTGAAAATATTTAGTTCACATTTGAAATTGTAAACGAGAACACTTATTTTTTACCACCTATATTTATTTTAACAACTTTTGGGAAGCTACAGATAATTATTTATGCTTTAGTTTATATCCACCTCCGTATATGTCCGCCTCCGTAGTGTAATGGTCAGCACGCTCGGCTACCGTTCTGGAGGTCCCGGGTTCGATTCCCAAGGGGGGTAAAATAAATATAAGTGATTTTTTTCACTGTCATATTTATTCAATATTACCCTGGACTGGTACCTGAAGCGGAGGGCTGATCACCTTTCCTTCATGTGTAAACGATCTAGATAACACTGCGTTTATATGACGCAGTGCCCTATGCACCATTGGGTTGCGGATAAGGGTTTTATTGTTATTATTTATTAGTTTATATTCATACATGAAAATGGGAGCATCTGTAGCTTCCGAAACTAGACGTTAAAATAAATTTAACTCAAGTGGTAATTTTTTTTCTCATTTACAATTTCATCATGTCTTACCACACAACGAATGCCGAAACAATAAATAAAACAGTTTACATTTACTTTTCTTTTCAAGGAATGACAGCCCGACAGATAAACCAAAGTCTTTCAAATGGGGTTTTTCAAAAAAATTCAAGAGTGGAGAAAATGGTACTAAAGGAATGGCTGCACCACAGAAACCAGTGGAAACTGTTTCACTCACTGAAGAAAATATAAAACAAATATACCAACTCATCGATATTCTCAGTGAAGATTCAAGTAAGTTTACTACGCCTTGCTATTGATGATAGTTCATCCCAGTACCTATATTATTAAGGCCCAATAATCAAAAGCTGGCAACTTCATTTTCTTTAAACCCTTTTTAAACTACATTTAACATAATTGTTTTTTTTTAAAAACACCTTTTTTGTTTTGAAAAAATAACCGCCTTCTTTTTCCCAATTCAATCAACGTGAAACGCCCTTAAAGTAATATTTTACGAAAATGACACTATATAAATTATACAAATTTATTATTATTATTATATAGTTAGCGAATGTTTCTAAGAATATGTACAACATACATGTGTTACACTTTGAAAACTGCATATTATGTTATTTTTCAGACGTATGTCAGGAAGGCATCTTCCGGAGAACTGGTTCTCTGAGCCGACAGCAGCAGCTCCGACGGCTTCTCTCCTCAGGGGGCAACCTGGAGGAGGAGGTGTCGGGCTACAGTGCTCACGATATGGCTTCCGTACTGAAGGGGATGTTGGCTGACACCCCTGAACCGCTATTACTCCTCAATCAGCACTATCAGGCTTATTGTCACTTGGCTTGTGAGTCAAACTTATTGTATATGGCTATTTTTTTATTTTTATTTTGAGGTCAAGGGATCTTGCATCCCTTATGTCACTGCGACCATATTAAGTCTATTGTGACCTCCCTCTGTATCACAGCTCGCTCTCAAGATCTACGTGTGTCATTTAACTCACGACCTGTCTTGGTGGTAGGAGCTTCACCTTCTCGGAGTCCAGTAGGGGTCCTCCAAGGATATGACTTTGTTTGCGAGCGAGTGCGTCACTATTATAGAGAATGTGGATTGGCGTTTTGTTATCCTCCATACAAAATCTGCATACTGGGGAGTCATGTAGTCTAATTTTTGTCATGTGTTTCCTCAGTCTGCAGTGTCCTGTCAAGGTCCTGGTTAGGATCCTTATTTGTTTTTTGCTAACCATGATCAATTCCTTTGCGTGTTTCATCCCTGGGCTGTTGGACCAGATCTCTTGGCTCTTGTCCATGGCCCAGTTTTTTAGACTAAACTTGATAGTGCTGAGTGTCAGTCCGCATATGGGCTCAGAGCCCATTGGTACATACTAGCATAATACATACATAATACATACATATAATACATACATATAATACATATAATACATAATACATACATATAATACATACTAGCCTAATGTAGCGCTCACATATTATTATACACTTTGCACGGCCACTACACGGATCAGTGTATCATGTGTCTAGTGCATGGTGCCCACTACATGGATCCGTGATCGCGCACATCAATATACAAATGCGTCAGTCTATTGCGTGCACTGCTGGCGAGAGTTGAATACACGGATCCGAGTGATAGGTATAAATGGGCAAATATATCACAATTTTTTTTTCAAAAAAATTAATTTAATTGGTAAAGACATAAAACAGACACTTATTACTACTGGAAACAAGAAAAAAGATCTGTAATTTTTTAAAGAAATCGCATTTTTTTAAGGCAGTCAACGTGTTAATCTTTACTTATTTATTTTTTTACAAAAATGTTAATAATATTAGTATATAACCACTCACCGAGATTTTTATTTCTACCGGTGTTAATCTTATATATCTCAATACATATGTATAAAGAGTAAACTCAAACAGAAGAAAATCTTAACTTGGTGTTCATAACAGGTATTCAGGGAAATCAATAGACATGGGCGATCAAATTAAATAACACCCTTTTTAAAGAATTCGTTACGTATTACACTGTGTGCGGGAAACATTTAAAAGTGTCTTTTACATACTGTAGGTAGAGAGTGGGAGACGCTTATAGTGTTCTATTTGCTACTTTAGGTAGAGTGCGAGAGACGCTAAAAAACATTGGACTGATCAGAATTGGGTTAGTGGTTACTTGTGATTAGTATACCGAGCGTCGGGCGACAGACTGTCTGAGTATAATTAGGGTCGTGGTTGATGAAAAAATTGCCCGACAACAATGTATTAATTTCATATATTTGAAATAAAATCCGGTTATTTTTCCAAATAAAATCAGTCTAAAGGGTTAATTATTCTTAAAATAAGATACATTATTAATAATCAGTGTTTTATTTAAAATATACATATTTCTTAACCACTTAACAGTTAAATTTTTGCAAGAAAATTTGCCAGTGCAAGAAATCGTAACCAACAAATCGAAACAAGACTACCTGAACACCGCTCGGGTTAGTCAATAAAAACATATAGGTACATACATAAATATATGTCCTTCCCGCTGAATGTCCAGCACCATCAATGAACTCCCAAAATGTCAATAGTGCGGTCATAAAGCATTTTAAAAAGTATGGCAAAAACGTTTAAGTAACTTCATGTAAAATCATTAAAAAAACGTTTAAGTAAAATCATTATTATGTCATGCATCACTCAATTTTGGGTGCTTTCCCAATTAAAAAAAAAATAATAAAAAAATATAAAAAAATACATAAATATATTTGTCTCAGGCAAATCAATACCGAGAAGTCAGTCAATACAATCTTCCCGAGCAGCTCTTGGGGTCGTCATTAAAATGGAAACTCCTTGCCCAAACAAAATGGGCTAAATGGGGAACTGGTTAATTAGGTTTTAATATTTCCAGCAACGTGTTTCACTGAAGGGCAGCCGACGGCCAGTTGCGAGTCTAAGTTGGTGGGTGCCCTGCGCCTGCTGCTGCTGCTGCTGCCCGCCGTGGCCCGCCAGTTGGCGCGGAGACTCCTGGCACTGCTGCATAAGACGGCGGAGCACGAGGACTCCAACAGGATGGCCCCCGGAGCCCTGGCCACCATGTTCACCCCGCATGTCATGTGCCCGAGAAGGGTAAATATTAATTTATTTTTGAGGTAATACATATAATAATGGCTTTCAAAGCAAAACAAAAAACATTCTACATATAACTGGCCTTAGTTTTGAGTAAAAATCTTTGTTTTCAAATATTGAACTTTCTATGTCAAAAGTACCGGTCATCGAAAAATAATGCCAACATTTAAAATAACTGTCATAAAAAAAATAAAAAAAGCTTTTAAAGGTAATTCAATGGTTTTGATCTTAAAATATGCGAATGTGTAATCTGTAGTTAATTTCTTGCCGTACGTGCAATAATTTCAGGAGTAACTATCAAGATAGTGTCAGAAATTTGCTCCCGCAGGTGATCCAAATCCCGAGTTTTTTTAGCCTACATAATATTTTTAATGTACCTCCAGAAAAAAAAATCCAAAGTGGTAAGGTCGGGACTTCTTAGAGGCCAAGGAATGGGGGCTCCTGTACCAATCCAGCCACGTGCAATGTACGTGCAATGTACGAACAGCGTACGTGCAATGCATCGCGTACTTCGTGTGCGCATATCAAGGTTACACCACCTCCAAAATAAAACTTACATTCACCAGCTAGCATTCAGTGACAGTGTGCATATCAAGGTTACACCACCTCCAAAACAAAACTTACGTTCACCAGCTAGCATTCGGTGACAGAATTACCCGTCTTACATAAAGAATTTTGGTGCTTAATTTTTTTTAAATGATCGCATTATTTTTCAATGACTATATTACAATTATCTCATCAATAATATTTAAACATTTTTAAAAAATTCTTTATTCTATCTGTTTTTTGACTATTATTTCATTATGATTATTGGCAAAACATTACGTCAGATTTGTTTTGTTTAGCTATCTCCGGAAGCACTGCATGCCGACTCCCAGAGCTTGTCTAAAGTGTTGAGCTTCATGATAAAGAAGGCCCCCATACTGTTTACGACTCCGCCTCAGCTAGCCACTGACATTGCGGCGTACTTGGCCAAGAAGCAACATCGTCGATTGCTGTCACCCACTGTAAGTACACACGTTTTGACTGAACAATTTATTTAGAATTTGCGTGTTATACGGTTGAATGCTGGTCATACCGCTGTGAACTAGCATATTTGAACCTATTGATGAGTTTTATTGAAGATTTTATTTCGAAAAAGCATAGGTTTTTCTTTGATTTTTGATAATGCAAGGCATTAAATTACAATATTATAAAATTTTTATGAATTGATCTTTTTATTGTGATTTTATTAAATGTTTAATCTAAAATACTTTTTAGCTACTTTTTAAACTGATATTAGACACACAAAGGTTTTACATCTAGTATGTTTCGTCCAAAACTCAATTATAATCTACATACATACTATGAACTACCATCTTTACTAGTGTTTTTTCTCGGGGGTACCTGTATTAACTACTTTAGAATATTTTTTTAATTAACTTGGTTTCACGATTAAATCGTTCAAAGCTAATCATAATTGGCATGGCAATAAGTGTACAAATTTAGTTACGTATTGCGAATTTCTTGTTTGTAATATATTTGACAATTTGGCATCAAAAACTTCAGCTGGAAAGAAATATAAAGTGAGAATACCATTCCAAATTGCGCAGCCAAAAAAGTAACAGCTATCCATTAGTCATATTTCTGCATTGAATGGACTTGTATTTTTCTACAGGGCGAAGACTTGAACGAGAGTGTTTCCGAACGCACGGCTGCCAGTACGGTGTTCACGTTTGTCGATCGTCAGATGAGTGGCGTGACGGGCAATGACACGGCGGGAGGAGCCACCACAGACGCGGCTCTGGCGCAGCTGTACGCCTACATACAGTCCCTCCCAGAGTCGCACAACAAGAGGAGACTGATCAAGCAATTCAACAGGGAAAATGGTCATGGTATGATCATTTTTGTCTGTATATTTTAGTTAATTGGTTTTATTGTGTTGATTCAAACATAAGCCAATGTTCTAGAAAAATTCATTGATTCAATGCATAATTTGAGTTTTACCATAGTTAAAAATTATAAATACAAAATTCTGTTCACAAGTATGTTGTTTTCATAACTTATAATATATATATTTTTAAATATCCGAAATAAATAAATACAAGAAATGTGTTTCATGGAATTCAAATCGAAATTTTGATAAAATACCTGATATTTAAAATAAAATTTATTATTTGTATGTTACTCAATACTTGTGTTATTTTGTAAACAAAATTTATTTCTTAACACTTTGCGTGCCAGTGCCCTTTAAATTTACGAGTCTTTGGAGCCATTTTCTGTGTCGGCGCATGAATAATATGGAGTAACGTTCACACCTGGTATGCCAGCAAATGTTTCTAAAGCAGGAATAATGTTGTTATCCAACCAAAATAAAACATCTAGTCGTGTAAGACACACCATTATCCTCACCAACTTCAGAAATACGTACACATACTAATACATAAGCGGACAATGTTTTAACATTGCAGCACAATTTTTCTATATAAAATGGATGTCCCTTTAATTTTGATATAACAAGCTATTTTTGTGTATATATCTGGACGACATCAAAAGTGTTCTGTTTTTTAGTACTATTCAAAATTTTATTTGTTTTTAAAACATGTTTTTATTTTTAAAGGTACGCCATTACAACTTCAGAGGGCGCAGAAGCACAGGTCATTGGGAGAATCTCTCAAGAAACATATCTTCACGAAAAGTTTGATGAACAGATCGGGGAAGAAGCCGGTTAATCTAAATGAACAGCGGTTTAGTTGTCAACCCGTGATAGAGGTATTTCATTTCGGAACTGTCTTTTCATCGAGTCTCTTGTGCATTATCTCAACTCATCCACTCACAAACCTAACATTTAAAAAAGTCTCTCATGAATTGATACATCGATTTAAAAGATATATCAGAAAATGTTACTTGTCCCTCTTTTTTCTTATATTGACCCATTCTTATTCCAAAAATTAATTTAATTTCCTTTTTTCTGATCCTGTTCTTGTGTTAATTATTAATTTTTTATCATAACATACGGAAGAAGTTTGTCGTTTTACGCTTGCTATCTGTGACGTCATTGCCTCTTGCCTGAGCATGCTTTTTCCATCTTCTTTACAGAGTCCTTCATTCTTCAAGAATAATTTTAAATCTAGCGCCAACAAACTTAATTCCGATTCACCCAAACCGATCAAGTATGAAGAAAGTAACTCTTTACACAATAGTAACGACGATACGACGAATGCTAAAGCTGAACAAACCGGTGACAACGTTCATCAAGATGACAAAGACAACGTCGAAGAAGATGACGCGCTTTTGGAGCACGATGACAATTTAGACGAGGCTAGCTTTTCTTGCGACGAAGGGAACAATTTGGAGAGAGTAGAAAGACTGACTCCGAAATATACATCGGAACCGAATCTTAGTTTCTTGCCATCCAATCACGAAGTAACGCCAAAGTTTACCAAGAACAAAACCTCAAAGTTATTCAAATCGAAGACATTACAAAAAGATAACAAAAAACACGATATACAAAAGCTGCAGAAGAGAAATTCAGCGGATGAGAAGACTTTCAAGGATTCTAATGATCATTCTCTGAATTTCAAGTCATGCGTGAAGTGCGCGACAGACTCTTTTTCGGAAGCGGATGTTCCTAGTATGGGCTATCAGCCAATGTCGCAGACCAGGGAAGAAGTCGTATCGCCGAGATCCGACTCCAACACTCCTCGCGTGTGCCGGAAGGACTCTCTTAAATACATGAGAAGCAAACGCAACGCTTCTCGCGGAAGCAACTCTTCCCTGATCGACCCGTTGATGAAAGAGGATTTGAATACATCCAGAGATCCTGAGCTCGCGGAAGACGCGCGCACTCCTAGATTGAACATATTGCCGGCGAAGCTGAATTATCTGACGAGCACTCCGGCTATGGGTAATGTAATGTCGGAGAGGAACTACGAAGGATGCTCCACTCCCCTGTTTGTGGCGGGTCACATCTTGAGACGGGGATCCATGTCCCCGATCACTAAATCCACACAAAAGATGTCTAAAGCTATGCAGGTCTGGTCAATTTCTTTTTGCTTTATGTGTTGCATGTGCTGTATCTAATGTCATCTATGTGCATTACTCGTTAAACACATTTTCGCTTTCTGTAATTTCTCTGTAAATTCAACTTATTTTTATCAAACATGCTTTTATCTGGATTTTAAGAAGTTGAGAAAATTGAAACTCGACATAGTTAGATATCAATACATTTATTTTTCACGTATAAATTTTTCTCCACCGTTTAATTTTGAAAAGATTGTAGAAATGTTTATAAGAAAGAGCGTATGTATTCTTAAATATTTAAAATTTAAGGAATGTGTTTTTAGAATATAAAATATAATATATATTTCATACTAAAAAGGTTGTTCTTAACTCTTTAACACACTAAATACCATAGTGGAATTGAATTGCATAAATAAATAACTAATGGAAGTAGTCATTAATTATTATTTATTAGCTTAACCCTTTCCGGTCCCCCATAATTTAAAAAAAAAAATCTCGGTACACAGTTACATTCCAATGGGAAAAATCTTTTGTCCTCTGCTCCATATACTGTTGTAATAGATACGACTGACAAAAATGCAAGCTTGGAATTTAAATAAATAATACTCATGATGAATAAAATGTCGAATAACAGCCGACATGGGACCTAAGAGCAAAAAATCAATGTCGAATGAGATTCGACATTGGACCAGTAAGGGTTAAGGGATTTTCATTCAAATTTATTATCTGCTTGCCCATTGAATTTGTAAATAATTATTTGGCTTTTGATTTCAGAGCTGCGAAATAGCATTTATGTGTTTGAATGTAAAATACAATGTATGGATGGATGTGAAGGAACCTAGGGAGTGTATGTCAGGACAGAAGAGTGTAACGTTCTATCCTCTCTGCCTGTCCTTGTGGAGAAACTACCTATGTACTACTACGTTCTACTTGATAGTAGTAGTAGTACATAGTAGTAGTAGTAGTACATAGTAGAAGTAGCTATTTTGTTAATAATGTATTTTATTATGTTAATGGTAAATGATATGCGGTTGATGTTTTCTTTTTAACAATTTCAGGAGTCTATAATGACGCCGCGGTCTCGCAAGCCTGTCATTATAAACTGCGACCCGCCAACCAATGTCCTCCCCTCGCATCATTCCATCAGCAGCGAATCCAGCAATTCCGACACCGTTTACGACTCCACCGCCTCCTCCATGAAGAACGACAGCGACTTCATCTCCACGGACGAGAGCTGTCCCTCCTCGTCTTGCTACGTCAAATACAAACACATCAACGACACGAGGGACACGACTTCCAGAGATAAATCACTGAACTCGGTGGACCATTTCATGAGAATATCGGATTCTGCGCTGTCAGAAAGAAGAATGCGTATTTTGAATGAAAGAAATTACCAAAAATTGTTAACAAGTAAACTTCCGGATTGCCATACGTATGCTGTAAATCAATCAACTGTCAAATTATTAGATGAAAAGTCAGAAGAATCGAATAGCTCCAGTAATAGAGATACCTCTTTAACGGATCCTTTCCGACAGTATTTGCAGTGTAGATCAGTATTACCGGGATCTCCCGTTGACTTGTCATTCGTGAGTACTTCTGACGATTACTGCAATAGTAGAATTGACAATCTAGATAATTTATCTGAAGGTAAAATGACTGAATCTCTGCTTTATTGTATGGACGGCAATATTCCAAAAGATCTCACTTCAGACTTAAATTATTCCGATAGAGAAGCGTTACTCAAAAGAGACGATAGTTCAATAAGTAATTTTGATGGTATGTCATTTAGCAATCAATCTAACCCTGATATGAGTAATTTTGACACCAAAAATAATGCGCTTTCTGATTATTCAGTTAGAAAATTTAAAATGTTGTGCGACGGCGGAAATAAAGTGACGGCTTTGATAGCGGATACGGCTACAGATAAAGAAAACGTTAGTCCGGGGAACAAAAGGCCGGCGCAGAGTATCGGCAGTACGCCGGATCAAGACGGGACCGAAGGGAAGAAAGTCAATACAACTAATGAAAATATTAAAAAATCCAAGGAGGGAGACCAAAATGTAATAATTGTCAGTAGAGTGTTAGCCAGTGACCCGGATTACTGGGATTATAATCGATACGGGCAGCCGTGGGAGACAAATCTTTGACTTTTTTAAATGTAGGTTACCCATATTAAATATTTACCAAAGGTAGAAAGGAATAAGGTCATTCAGTAATTGAAAATTCCTCCATCTAGTGGTATAAAACTTACAAATATTATGTGGTTTTAAACATGGACACGTGTGATGCTAATTCTCTAAGCCATTCCAATGACAAAATCCATTCCAAGATGTCAGATATTTGACTAAATCATTTTTTCTTCTAATTATTATTTTGTGATTATCTATCCATATTATAATCTGTAGTGAAAGATGACAGATGCACATACTACCAGCGATGGCCTGTCCTGCTGACTGACTAGGAATGTGTATTGAAATAGAGGAATAGACAAGCCAATCAAACTTGCGAGTGTTAGGGAAGCTAGTCACTTCTCATAGACCGTCTTAAAGAACATTTTTGTGTCTTAGAATCTATATTAATATGAGACCATCATTGGCTTGGCTTATTGGAGTCCTAGGTAATCACTGTCCTCGTGTAAATGCTATGTAAATAGTTATTATCGAACTGCTAAAAAAACATTTCAAATTCTGTCCTATATTCAATCTCTCTGAGGTATATTATCCTGTGTACATTTAGTATTTACTCTATGCGTATATCTCTATGTATAGGAGTAAAACTGTAAGCGATATTTTAGAAATTTTCTTGTTTAACCGTAATATTTTATAAATCATAAAAATTTTAATAAATAACAAAACCCTTATCCACAACTGAATGGTGCATAGGGCACTGTGTCATATAAACGCAGTGTTATCTTGATCGTTTTATACATGAAGGAAAGGTGATCAGCCCTCCGCTTTAGGTACCAGTCCATGGTAATATTGAATAAATATTACAGTGAAAAAATCACTTATATTTAATTTATCCCCCTTGGGAATCGAATCCGGGACCTCCAGAACGGTAGCCGAGCGTGCTGACCATTACACTACGGAGGCGGAAGCGGATAAATTTTAAAGTATTATTATTTTTTAAATACATACTGTTTAATTTGTTGAGTATTATAAAATAAAATAGTCTGATTTTAATAATGTTTAAGTTTTCGTGTTGTGAATTAGATCTCCAAAGATATATCCAATGATTGACTAGAGATTTTATTCATTTCTGTGGTCAACTTGAATGTTAATTATAGCAGTAACTCTAGGTATACTAAAACCTCATAATTTCAATGTTAGGGACCAAGATTTTAAACATATTATGTACCGTAGAACGGGGCTACTTGAACTTTGATGTGTTACTTGAGCACAGTACAAAAAAATAATTTAATCTGTATTTGGTCTACAATAATGAACGTATGGACATGATTCATTGTTTCCCTGAGAGGTGACACTTATTGTCACGATACTTCGATCGATACCACGATCTAAATATTTTTTGTACTGGGCTCAAGTAACATATCAAAGTTCAAGTAGCCCGCTCTACAGTACCTATTTTTTCATCATATTATCTCAGTTTGTATTTCTTGTTGACAAAATAACAGTCATATTATGAAAAATATAAATTGTTTGGATAACAAACAAGCTTTTAACTGCTTAGCAATTATTTCTATATCTCTTATCATGTTTTATTATCCTACAATTCCGTTACTGTAGCAGAAACATACAAGTTTCTACTATTTTTGTACATAAATCTACTAATATTATAATTACAGGCATAAAAAAGTATATTATAGATCACTTTTTAATTTTTCTTCGTCTTATTAAATTGGAAAACTATGGTAAAATTTACATAAAGTATTGTCTTCTCATAAAAGTGTTTTCACAATGACATAAAACGGTAATAAAAATTATGCATGTCAAAAAACATACAATAAAACTATTATTATTGTAGTAAAAATGTTATACATATAAAATTGTTTATTTTAAAAAAAAAATTGTAACTGTATATATTTATGTATGTAATAAAATTTAATATTGATTAAATAATTTTAAAAAACCTGAGATATCTTTATTTTTAATGATTTTTATTTTAGCCAAATAAATATATTTCAAAATAAATAAAATATTCATTACCATTCAGGTTTTTCAATTTTATTTTAGTAAATTTACATAAAAATTCTATTTCTACATGATAGCAAGGTGATCAATCCTGAGCTTCAGGTACCAGTCCAGGGTAATATTAAATAAATAGAGTGGAATATAACTAATATGTATTTAGAACCCCTTGGGGAATCAAACCTGAGACCTTCAGCACATTAGCTAAATGCGTTTACTATTATTACACAATGGAGGCATACACTCGAATGCATACATAAATTTAGTATATATCGCAACAGGGCCTATATAATCCGAACGCTGAAAGTTTACTCACTGTTCAAACTAGTGGAGCGTTCGGATTACAGTACAGAGAATCTTTAGGGTATTTTTATAAAATAAAACAAATATGTATTCTGAAAATTTAAATGTATTTTTTAAACTTTAATAAAAATTTAATTTATTTTAAAGAAATCAAATATTTTTGAAGTCGAAGCCATGATTTAAAACCACAAATATGTAACTGTCGAAATAAGCAAGCGACGCAATGGTAAAAATAATTGCGGGACGAGTAATGAAAACAATTTTTTCGCAATATATATACCTGAGATTTGGCAAGTAACTGGCACAACGTTGGTGGTATAACGGATTTCCGTTATTTAGAACCGCAGAAGGGATGAGTAGGCGTTCCGATTAAAGAGGTCCTGCTGTACGTATAAATATTAAATTGTGTGTGTGTGTGTTGAAGATGCGAATGCAAATAATAAAAATTAATTAAACGTGAAAGTTTTTGAGATGAAATCATTTCATCCATCTGCTCTATGAGGTTAATTAGAACTTTTAATCCCTTTCCGGCCCCCAAAATTAAAAAAAAATCTAGGTAGACAGTTACATTCCAAATAGAAAAAATCTTTTTCCTCTGCTCCACATACTGTTGTAATAGATAAAAGTGACAAAAATGTAAGCTTGGAATTTAAATAAATAATACTCATGATGAAAAAAATGTCAAATAACATCTGACATGGGACCTAAGAGCGAAAAATCAATGTCAAATGAGATTCGACATTAGACCAGTAGAAAGGAATTATTATTACATAAATAGAAAATCAATTCAAATAATTATTTACATTAAAAAACAAATTACATATAACAGATGGAAAGTACAAAATGTCTTTAACCAGTGAAAATAGCTTAAAAATGTAAAAAAAAAACAATTCAAGCAGTGTCATAAATCTTTATTTATATAATCATGTTTCATTCAAATTGAACTTGTAATAGTATAATGATAAACACAATATGAGGAATTATAACATAAATGCTTTAGTATATTAGGGGAGAACATTCTTACATGAAAGACAGAATAAAATAGGTATTGTCAAATTTTAATGAATTAATTAAGCAGTGGATAGTACACTGCATATACAATGGTGTCCAGAACACTTTATTTTTTCCAATTCATAATAGTTTTTTGAATCACCTAAATTTTGATTTGCGATCGATCATACATTGTTCAAAGCATGGGAAATGTACCCACTTACTACATAGTCAGTGACTGTGTTCAGATAAGATTTTAGTCAGAGTATCAATATAAAAGTATCCACTATTCCAAGCAAATATACTCATATATATATATACATGCTAACCAAGAATAAAACACTATTTAAATTCATTCCAAATAAGTCTTCTATTGTATATTTCTGGACATGGATACTAGACAATGCACTACTATAAATATTACATCATTGATTGCACTGTTTTTTAAATAAATTAGAAAAAAAACACATTTAAGGTTGTTGAGATTCATTTGAATAATATTACAGACAATTGAATATTTCATAGTTTATCATCAGAAATTAAAAATGATAATAAGTTTTATTTATTGTTTCGGCATTAACTTTGTGGTAAGACATGTTACAATGATTAAAGAAAAAACTTGTTTTTTACCACTTGAGTTTTATTATAGACTACATGTTTCAGAAGTTAAACTTCCATCATTCAGGTCTGTATAATAACTATCAGTTATTATACAGACCTGAATGATGGAAGTTTAACTTCTGAAACATGTAGTCTATAATAAAACTCAAGTGGTAAAAAACAAGTGTTTTCTTTAATCATTGATACATAATTAGTTTATCTACAATGTGTATAATGTGTACCTACGCATGGTGAAACAATAAAATATAATTTTCAAAAATAGAGAAAAAAAACTACATCCATGCTTTTCACAAGTATTCGTTTCAAAGAAATAGTTTACAGTTGAAGAATTTATTATTATATTTGTCACTAAATAAAAACTAATCAGAAAATAAAATGAAATTTGGAAGGTTTACAAAATGAATATTTGTGTAGTTTTAGAGGATATAAAAACAAATTTATAACATACAGAAAATTGTCAGCTATTTAAAAAAAAACCTTATTCCATATTGTGGTAAGGGAGAGTAGCGGGTCTGGTTGTTACTAATTTATAACCACATAACCTGTCGATGAATTCATGTGGAGAAGCATACTTTTATGTATCACACATGTAATGCTCTAAATGTGAATGTTTCAAATTGTGCCTATCATGTTAAAGGTGACTGATGCGCAGTCATTTCATCTGAAATGGGGGGGGGGGTTTAATAACACATTTTTGTCAGGCGGTTTTTTCATCAACCCCGACCCTAATTAGTATATTGATTAGGGTCATATACTAATCACAAGTAACTGCAAACCCAATTCTGATCTGTACAATATTTTTTGGTGTCTCTCGCGCTCTACCAAAAGTAAGCACAGAGCGCTTATTAGCAACTCTCGCTCTCTACCAACAGTATGTTAAAGATGCGTTTAAGTGTTTCTCGCAAACAATGTGTTAACTAAAGGTAGTCACAAAATTATTTTGTAATTACATGCATATACACTCGAAGAGGTATATCATAAATTTTCTTATTGTGATATAATACTTTATAAAATTACAAGATACAAATATTACATAAAAAATTATCGTCATGATGCGGTCATCGTATGAATTAGAATTGCAATTGTGTTTTAACTGAACCATTTGTAGCTCCTTTACAAAAAGAGTATAATACAAAGATACTTGTTTTAGAAATATTTAGGAGTTGAATCATTTTGTCAGCTGACAATATTTGTATACGTGTATCAACTGAGGTAAGCCATTTTTGTTTTTTTTTTATACAAAATAATATGGAATGCTCAGACTTTCATCTTTTATAAAAAAAATTAAAGATGCTTCGCCTTAGTTGAGACACATATAATATATATATATTAATATATCATCAGTATGGTGAACAATCCAGTGTTTAACAGTACAGTGGAACCTCGGAAATCTGAACTAATTGGAGTTATGGCTTGGTTCGGATTAGTTGAGTTCGGATTAGCTGAGAAATTTGTAATACATAGCACTGTATACTACAGTAGTTACTTTGTACATGCCTTTTACATTTCAATATAATATTACAGTACTTGTGTAGGAATGTAGGTAGAGTACTATATATTTTATTACTTTTCAATAATTTTTAAACAAAATTACGTTTTATATAATAATTTTATGTGATTTTTATTCAGATTTCCCGGGATTATGGATTTCCGGAGTTCTACTGTATTTGGTTAGAATGCAAATGATGTAACATCATAATACACTTGTATTTTAAATGATGTAAATATATTTTGCTGTAAATTCGTCATTGTTTTTTTGAGAAAAAAATAAAATTGGGTATCTCGAGTGATAATTCAGAACAGTTGAACATAACATTGTACCATGTCAGTATGAGATTTTACAAAAAGATCAAGGAGAGGTATTTTAGAACATGTCATCGTGTCCCAGTTCTGCCAGAATATTGAGTCCTCTCTCTTTTAAAGCTTTGGATAATAATTTCTGTTGGTCTATCCTGCCGTCCTGCTGTCTTCTCTGCGCTTCCAGAATTTCATCTACTGATACTTCTGTCAGCGGCGAGTTTTCTTCTTTATCTGAGTCCTAAGAGAAGTAATAATGATATGTATTTAGTAATTAACCACTTAACAGTCGAATTTTGCAAATTTGTCGGTGCACGAAAGCATCACCCAACAATTTGAAACAAGACTCGAAGAAAATAAATACACTGCTCAAGTTAGTCAATAAAAACAAATACATAAATATATTTGGCTCAGGCAAATCAATACCACCATGTTGGAATACGATTTGCCCGAGCAGCACTCGGACTCATCAATGCAACACAAACTCCTTGTCCGAGTCACGTGACGGATAAACTGGCAACTAGTTAAATAACTTTTAAAAAATAAATGTACATTGGCAGACTGATTGCTAATAAGTAACATCTTCCAATCAACAAAAAAAAACAGACACTGAAAGCTTCCATCATATTCCAGATCCAGTATAAAAACTCTTGGCTTCAATTCAGACCCAATAATAATAATTTAATAGAAAATCAACTATTGATATTTAATGCGTTAACTGCATTCAATTTATCATGGACAATTTATGAATTGTTCACAATATATTGAATGGATGGGATAAAGATGGCCGCCATTGAAAAAATTTCATAAGGAAATTCTGAAAGCTATAAATTTGATCCTGTATGGCGAGTAAATTATTATAAACATACTCATTTTTAATGCGGTTTCTCATCTATGATACAAATGCACAAATAATACACAAAAAATACAACAACAGGCGCTAGAAATCCATTTGTCTCGTCAAACGATGGAGGAACCATCTTCTACTGTAAACATTGAACCGTACCATGTTCAAAAAATAAAAGCAATAAAAACAAGGTACTACACAATATATTGATAGGAATGCTACTTAAAAAATACAATTTGACTTACTATTTCACCCAAGAGAACAACGTTTTCTCCTCGTATTATAAAAATTCCCCTCGGGATATCACCATACTCTTTTCCTACGTGTATTCTCTCGATACTTTTATGTAAAACTAAGTTGGCAAATTGGTCAACACTTCTCAGATAACCTATAAGAGTTCGTCCGTCTCTTAGCAAAACCATAAGTTTTTCTGTAAAAATAAATATTTATATCAATAAAACATTTGAAAAATAATAATAATACATTCCAATAAAAAACTTTAAATTTTTTAAAATGCTTCTCACTGTCTAATTCGTCCAATAGATGAGCAGTGCCCGCTAGCGGATTTGAAGGGTTCGCCATAACTTTTTGCAATCGCAAGAATTAATATAGATAATTGACAATTAAGCTGAAATTATTGCTGTGTCTTTACATATAATTGTCTAAGCTTTTACAACAATGTTTATATTTATAAAAATAAAGAATGCCGGCACACACGAGTGATAAATAAATAAACGTCAAAGTTTGACAGTTGCCTAAAATCCATAGAAAAACACGTTTAAGTACACGTACTTTTTCCGAATACGTTTTTAACGTTGCACATATTCGGTTATTTACCGTTCGGAAATTGATTAGGAAAAATGGTAGGTACGTTGGATGTTTCAAAAACGTAGGAAGCAAGTTAATAAAATTAAAATTAAAATGTATTTTTCCCAATTTCTAACTGGTATATCGTGTTATTTATTGTTTATAATAATCTATTTCCCAATTTATTTACAAATCACAAAAAAACTATTTATTGGTTTAAAAAATAAGCTAAGTAGATCACAAATTTCTCAAATTCGTGGATGCGTAGGAAAACATTTAATAATTAGGAAAATACGTACTCAAAAATCACGATTTCAAAATATCATTTTCTATTTCTGTGTATTTTAAATAGGGCATAGTCTTTATTTTTATTTAAAAAATGAAAATAATTATTTAAAAATAAATAGTTGTTGTTTAGAGTTCTACCTTAGAGTTAAATGGAATTCGAGTACATATTATAAATATTCAAATTAATCTTACTAACTATTACTCCGATTCCAAAGGAACAAGGAGAGAGGATATAACGCCACACCACTCTGACTTTGCGAACATTATTTGCCTCTTTTTGCCTCTTTTATGCATCTTTTAATAGACCTCCGTTTTTTATTCAAATCTAAAAATTTACCTATTTACTACATACGTGATATGTAAGAATAATAGATTGTATAGTGTTATTCATAACTTATGACGGGTCGATCAAATTTTTTTTTTAATTTTCTTAATCGTAAATTTAAAACAGCGTATTTTTTTTGCCCATAACAGAATACTTATATAACGCTTTTAGATAGCCTTAGTAAAATCTTTTTTATTTTCACAATTAATGTTTTTAGTACCCTGACAATGATGTAATTGCATATAATTCTAACCCCATGATATTTTCTGTTACAAAACATGAATAAATAAAAAGTTGGTAGTTAAATTCAAAACATTACACATATCACGTAAATAATAATATTATAATATAATGTTATTACAACGGGTAATAAAATGGCATCTACAGCCAGCAGTGAAAGTCGTCTGCTCCTCTCGGGTGAAACTTTGACCCTTTAACCCGAAATAGTAACCCACTGTTATATTAATCATGACTGGGTGTGACAAAACAAACCAGGGATTTGTAAAATTATTATTTTTCTACTATGCCAATGCCTCACATTGAGATAAATTGGCAGAAAAATTATTTGAAAATATCGCGAACAGTGTTGCCAACTTGAATAGTAATACCCTGAAGGTTTGCCTAACTAGGTACTTTATCTTTTTTCTTGGACAGTGAAATTTTTCGGCTTGTTTTATATAAATACTCGGATGTTGGAGGTTTATTTAGTCTTTAACTCCTTTTTTACTCATGTTAGATTAGATATCAATAAAACTGGTAAACCTAAATATAATCATACAAGCATTTCGGACATCCAGATTTTTTTAGCTAGAGCTCGATTATAACATATGTACATATTTAAAAAATATTAATTTCAAGATAATTTATTTTTTATCCATCTATCAATGTGAAGGACATAACACTTAGTGGATTTAAAAAAAAATACCTGTCTTTAGATTGTTTTCCAGATATTTTTATGTAATTTTGTGTTTTTCTGGATTTATATTGTTATTTTGTATTATTTATTGATTTGGTTATAACATTGTAGAATGACATATTGAATAAATTATAAAAATAAAACACTTTATCAGAACACTAATAAAAACACGACTAGTTTCGAAAACTACAGGTTTCTCTAAACTAGCCGTGTTTGCATTAATAAACTCAAAAGTTTGCAAAAAATCTAATACAAGTGTTGAATTCTCATAATAATATTAAAGTGTGTAATTATTACAATATTTTACCAATGTTTTTTTTTTTAATAACTGCTTTTAGATATCCAATGTTGGTAGGTTTCATTGGTTTGGTGTACCCAATACCCATATTACCGTAATTTTAATCTCTTCATCACAGGTCAGAACAGATTTATGTTTAGAACGGGCGCATATAAATTCAGTATTTCACTTCCCGGACTTCTATAATTGTCCCTATTTAGAAACTAATTAGCCAAATAGATTCAGTAGTTAAAAATTAACGGGCTATGAGAACTTTATGCAATATACATCGAACTTGTAAATTGATTTATTTATTTCAAAACATATTACATACATAAATAATATTTACATATACATAATATTCCCGATGAGTAATTTCTATTTCTCATTTTGAGACAAGGGATTAAGGTTAACAAGACTGGAACACAAATAATAAAGTACAAAAAAAGTTTTTTTTTTAAATAACTAAAACTAATAGGTACATGGCAAAATATAAAAACAATTAACAGTTGTAATAAATACGCATAAGAAGCACATTTAAAAGAAATAAATGAAAAAACAAAAGGTAAGAAGCATATTTAAATAAACAAATGAGAAAATATAACAAATGAAAAAATATAAAAAACATGGTAAAAACAAAATAAAAATATGACTAAACACTATTACTTATTACTAATGTTTTTACCCAAGACTACGTGATTAATATAATTATTTTGATATTATTTATATAATTTGGCATTAATTTTGATGATTAAAATATAAAAATAAAACAATTTTTACACAGGTCAACATTATAAATTATTAATGTAAACACGATTAGATTAGATTAGAACTACATAATATATTATCACCAGCAGTTGTAAATATAAATATTTGTATTTTCACATGTTGATGAGAACGTGTGTGGTTCTCGAAACTAGTCGTGTTCACATTAATAAACACAAAAACCTTTTATTTTGTATTCAAATTATTTTATTATATATTCATAAAAATATTTTATCAAGTTATTGTTTTTAGATTTTCAGATTTTATTTCCGATCTTTAAGTCTCTTTTAAGCGTTTTAGTTTTGTTTTTTAGCTTCGATAAAAAAATCAAAGAAATATGTAATAATAATCGACAACAGTGTAAAAAAATATTATTCATTAATTTGGTGTTTAATTTTCAGAACTCCATAATTAATATTTAAATAAGTACCCCTAGTCCACTTAATCTTCATAGATGATTTATAATGCCCTAACAAGGCGAAAAAATGTAGATGATTTTATTTTTATTTTTATGTTTAGTAAAAATACATTATACAACTTAGTAGTCCTCAAAAACCAGTGTTTGATTTTAACATTGAAAATATAAATATGTAGTCTTAATATGCAAAAATTATTTTTTAAATGTGAGAGATAATATTTCTGTTTTTTTGTTGCTTTTTATATGAAACTTTTTTTGGCGCAATGGGACCTTCAATTAAATTTTAATTGAGTTGCTAAGGATGACATGAAGATGGCATCATTCCCCGACAGATTACTTCTTCTATATTTAGCATTATTGCAAGATTTTTTTTTCTTTTAACACCTATAAATAAAAATGAAGATATAATCTCACGCGTGGCTTTGATTTAATAATGAACCATTGACACGTTCTCTCGCGAGCATGGACAGAGGTATAATTTTCTCGCCTCGTTTTATCAGAACGCAATCAATTCAGACATTTTGATTGTTGATGATGGCGCCATTAAAATGTAAATTTATTCCAATACAGAAGTTGGTAAGTCCAAAATATTTCACGAACACTTTTTTTTTTAAATAATTTAAATACCGATTTTGTCGGCGTAAACAGTTCATATAATTTTACGTTTCATTAACTTTGTTAAAATTACTGTAAAGCTTCGATATAACAGACTAATTAGGGGTATGTCCGTTAAGGCCCTACATACGTTAAATAGCAACTTAACTTTCTTTAAACACAGGTAACATTTGACGTAATTGATTTTTTTTCTTAAAATATCGTTTTCGTATTGAAAAAAAGTTTTTTCTTCAAAATAAATATATGGTTTTGAGAAGAAAAGAGTAATTGAAAGATAAGGATTTAAAAAAAAAAAAATTTCATTGTAATTTCTGAAAAAACAAAAAGTTCCAATATACGAGTAGGTATTTTATAAAAAAATCGGATGTGGAATGACGTGCGGCTTCTAGCGTTGCCGAACCCTGAATTATATCTGTGATTGCGAGTATCCTCTTAAAGCAGGAAGTCCATTATTATATTTAAAAATGGGTTTAAAATAAATCAAAAAACTTTTTTCTGAAAATATGAACATTATACTTGGTTATAAATAAATAATAAAAAACACAAAAAATTCTATTAATTTTTTTCGGACACTCGATATCGACGCGCATGCTTTCAATAATTCTGTTTTGAAAAATAAAATTTTACTATCTGTTCGTAAAACATGAACTTGCCAACTTTTAAAAAGAATGAACGAAAGTCGACGACTGCTAAGGCGTTACCTCTGAACTCAGAAACATTTCAATGAGGTTGTGCAAGAAATGATTTGTGTTGAATACTACATATATGATATTATGAGAATACATAATTAACACGCGACATCTTATCACCTTATGGGTGTGCGGTTACAAATCTTGCTGTTTTTTACGCACTTCAAATTTGCAAAATTGTCAATTGAACGTGGTAAGGAATGATTTATTGGATCGTGCAATATTTGCGATGTCACCGATAGATTTAAATTCCATGTACGTATTTAAAAAAATGATGAAATACACATTATTAAATATTTTATTTAAATTTTATTTTTACAATTCTCTTACAAAAATCGTGCCAATTTTTTGTGATGATGAGGTTATACGATGAGGTCAAAAGAGGTTATGTATGTACATGTTACTCTTTTTTAATACATAACGCTCACTCCTTTCAAGAACGTCATAAATCAAAAATCGTCAATTTTCAGTTGTGCATGTTTTCGAAATGCCCAGATAATGTACTATATCCCAGCAAAAGCGGCATATTTTAAACATAATATTTACCGGCTACAGGGCAGAAAGTTTTGTTTTTGCATTTTTAAGAAAATGTATTGTTTAATTATTTTTTGAAATATACTAAATATTTTTCAAATGCAGAAAAAACCTTCAGGTTTTACCTAAAAAGATCTGTTGCATAGTACAAAGTTCAAAAAGTGGCTTGAGATTTATTTTTAATACATTGTATTATATTTTTAAACTTTAAAACCGTTCTCCTAAAAAATCAAGTTTTTTGATTTATGACGGTGTTGTAACGAGTGAGCGATATGTCCTATTTTATGAAGTAATCGTTCATAAGTCCAGTATTTTGGAAAAGGTTGTTACTAAATAAATTAGAGACACAAGTTTAACTTTCGTGACAATTATTCCATTTATGTACGAAATTTTTGTTTAAAAATTCCGAAACACTGTAAAAATATTGATACTGTATCAAACATATTGATTGAAACAAAACATTTAATTTCGTATTTTCTACAGCCTCTAAAATTTTTTTGGGGTATTCCATCTCGTATTATGGACCAGGGCTGCTTCTTTCAGTGACTGAGATGATGAATAGCGAGAAGTATCACCCAATTCTATTGTAAAAGATACTAACAGAACTACAAAAACGAAGGTCAAATGGTAATAGAATATTTCAGCAGGATTTAACCCCCTGCCACAAATCCAAAAAAATTATAAAATTTTCACACAAAAACAATGAACTGTGTTGGGCTGGTCAAGAATTTTACCAGACATAAACCTAATTGAAAATATATCGGCAATCTGTAAGAATCGGCTCTCCAAAATTGATTGCACTAAAGAAAAGCTCATTTTGTTCATAATTCAGGTATGGTTTCGAGACAAAAAATAGCATCCACGTGCCAAAACCTTATATAATACATGCCAAGAAGAGTAAAATTTTTGATTGAGCCCAAATGAGATCATATTAAATATCAATTTGTGATATAACTATTAAACAAAAGATTTTGCATTTTTTTTTACGAAAATAAACACCGATTAAAAATTTTTATTCTGTTCGATACTGCATTCCATATGACAAGTGAATCGATATATTATTATTATTATTATTTGGGTACTTACTCGTATATACCAACTGTAATTTTGGCATTTAAATAAACCTGAGTTAACTAACTAACTAACCATCACTCCGCTTCCCCGCAGGGGTAGGCTGAGAGAACATAATGTCACACCACTCAGTCATTGCAAACAACCTTCTTCACCTCATTCACATTTGTATATAAACGGCGGTTAGAGGTCAAAATAAAATATGGAACAAAGGCAAAATAAAGGAATGGGTAAATGATCAAGAGTTAATTCTATGAAAATTGTATAATAGTTTATATTCTGTTTAATTCTGTTTGTATGAATAACTAATTCTTGACATAACTAGCAGGCCCATTATAAGGCAAAGCAGTTGTAACTAAAGTAATTAAAAACAAAAATGAATCACAAATTTTCTTAATTAATCATTCATTACATAACGATATAAAACGAAAAAAATAATCAATCAAAAAAATTTCAGTGTCGACAATTTCGCTAATTTGTAGACATTGCTTCAAGAAAAGTGATATTTAGTTTCAAAAACGTATTATTAAATACCATTAATATCACATCAAAAATAATTGCGAAAATTTGATACTTAAATACTTATTTTTCCTCTTGGTGAAGATTTGATTAATTAATTATCGGCACGAACAAAAGTGTTTGAGATGTAATAAACCGATTAATAAAAATCTTTAATTAAATTTTAGTTTTTTTTTTATTAACGATTCTTTAAAAATTAAACGTATATATTAATTTAATTATTAATTCATTTCTCTACAGAATATATGCACTTTGGGGGAATCATTGGCAAGAAAAAATATATATAAACCAACCAAAAACATACTAGTGTTTCTACAGGGTGGCTTTACTTGTGGATTTACTCTTTATATTTAAAGTTACTATAATTTCAAGAAATTCATGAGTGAAAATTCTAGGCAAAAACACTCGCGAACAAAGAAAAGACAAAAAAAAACAAAAAGAAAAGGTTATTAAAAGGTAAAAGGAGTTGAAACAATATACAGAAAATATTTTTTCAATATATACTTTTTCTAAATAACATAAACAAAAAATCCAATACAAATAAAAAAAATGGGCGCGAATATCTATTAAGTTTATTGAGTAAGGCGTTAATTGCATTCCCTGTAAAATTTCTAAATATGCTAGATATTTAGGATACTCGTAGTTTAGCATTTAGGTAACATATAATATGACAGGAGAAATCTTCGGTTGAAATCCTGCATCCAACAACGGATGAATGAAGGTTAAATAAGAAGGAAAAGTGTGTCCATATTATGCCTACCGCAACTCTTATTCCTGTTTTGAAGCATCCTGATTGCATATAACTTATTATTGTTCCGTGGAAAGGTCACCGCGATGATGAATTGAGAGACGGCTGAATCTGGCGGCAAAGGTTGTCAAATTGTCCCTTCTGTTGAAGAGTTGCAGCTGCAGCCCACCTACCGATTTTACGACAGACATATTGCTTGATTGTCGATAGCATGCCATGAATTACGAGGATAATCTTACTATGCGAAATCAAAACCAGGTACCTCTAAATTATAAAATATTGCAAAAAATGTACGAATATAAAATTGTTACTATAAACCAAATATAATCAATTATTTATTGAAGAAGTGATGAATCAAAAGTGAATTAATAATAAATAATAAAAAATACGCATTATTGTTTATTTACACACATATAGAACAGAAAAAATATATTTTTGGAATCTAGATATGTTTTTACTCATTAAAAAAATATGAAAATTATTTATAGTAATTTTGAAATTGGCGATTGCTTCCTTTTGATTATTTATGATTCTACATATTTTTGATAACTCCGACATTTATATATATTGTAAATGCACGCTTGTTTATTTTCAGTATAAATAATACAATACGATCAAGAGTTGTGGCTAGAACTTTTGTTTTTCCTTGTTATTCTTTGTTTTTGTGTTGTTTTGTTGTTGTTATTAATTACACAAACCCATTTTCTTTTCAGTAGATACTAACTTATTTATAATTTATGGTAGATTGATAAAATTCGTTAGTACCCATATAATAGAGTAAGATTACATATATGTAATACGGTGGAACCCCGCGTAACTTTTCAATTCGTGACAAATAATTTAATATTTTTTTACTGGAAAGCTCTCTAGGGACATTTTTTTTGCCTACCTAAAAAAATTGGGATATGGGAATTGCGCCCACGATGGAACCATTGGCTATTTCCGATATATGTTTATAAATATATATAAATATATATAAATATATATATATATATATATATATATATATATATATATATATATATATATATATATATATATATATATATATATTTATATATTTATATATATATACATATATATTTATATATATATATATATATATATATATATATATGTATATATATATATATATATATATATATATATATATATATATATATATATATATACATATATATATCTATATATATATATGTATATATATATATATATATATATATATATATATATATATATATATATATATATATATATATATATATATATATATATATATATATATATATATATATATATATATATATATATATATATATATATATATATATATATATATATATATATGTGTATATATTTAAATATATATATTTATATTTATATATATATATATATATATATGTATATATATATATATACATATATATATATATATGTATATATATATATATATATATATATATATATATATATATATATATATATATATATATATATATATATATATATATATATATATATATACATATATATATATATACAAATATATATCTTATACAGCTCTTCATCACTTTTTAGTGTCAAGTAGTTTATAAATCTGCTACTTATAATTCATTCTATAAATTGCTATATAAATACTTGAAACATCTTAAAACTGCTGATAAAATGCATTAACTGTTATAATGAGTCGTAGATTTATATTATAGCAGGCAATCAATGACCTTATCTTCAAATAATATCTAATACATAATGACGAGATGGCAGACTTAAATTAAGCTGTTTCATTAACGAGATGTTTATTGGACTACCTCAGTGATCGCCAACTCATTAGTCGACTGTTCCAAATATTCACAGTATACACAAAGATTGCGGTTTCTATCTTAGGCGAATTTCTGAATTTTAAAAATACTTAGTATTGTTTGTTACCCTTTTAATCTCGAATTAAAGTTTTATGTCTTAATTAAACTATGAGTACATAAACCTTTTAACTGTTGAATTTCGGTGAGAAAATTTGTCGGTGTAAGAAATTATCACCCACGAAGTAGAAACAAGACAGTCCGAACACCGCTCGGGGTATTCAATAAAAACAAATGGGTCAATTTTTTAGTTGGGCAGAGCAGGACTTAGGAGTCGGAATACAATTTACCCGAGCAGTGCTCGGGATAGTCTAAGCACTGGTTAAAACTTAATATTTTGCTTGATAATGATCTTATTATCTTAAATCATGACAATTACCGATGAACACTATATGTGAACCATGGCTTAGGAAAATTTGTGTAGATATGGTTTGTATGTGGGTGTTTTTAACTTGTCCACCTCCATAGTGTAACTTGGCTAATATTTTAGAGGTCCCGGGTTTGATTTCCAGGGGGGGTCAAATGAATATAAGTGATTTTTCACTCTAATATTACCCTAGATATGTATTCAATATTACCCTACCTGAAGTGGAGGGCTGATCACATTTCCTTCATGTGTTAACGACCAAGATAACGCTGTGTTTATATAATGCAGTGCCCTATGCACCATTGGGTGCGGATAAGGGTTTGAAGAATAAGTTTTTAACTTAAGGCACGATTCCAGATTATCATCTATTAAACAATTAGTCATTCTACTCTTAGTACTTTTCGTAAATTCCTCTCAAGTACATACGTTCTGCAAAGAGCTTTTAAGGGTATGAAATTTGCGCATTTATGCCGCTCTGTTTTTAGTTGGTTAGAAATATGATTTTTTTAACAATAAACCTGTTAATGTATTGTACATGCATATCACTGAATATTAGAAAAAAATGTGCGAGCGACAATTGTAAACCAAATGTTTCTTTACTCTTTTTCGTAAGCTTTTTTTTTTGGTAAAAATTTAGCATAATTTCCATTTGTTATTTATTTATTCTGAATTCCAATGCTTTCAAGATAATGTTTTATTTTCTACGTTTTAATTTTTTTACAGTTTATATTTATTTACATTAAGCAGATACACAAAAAATAAGAATAAATAAAAAGAAAAGTATATTTTAACATGAGTTGCTTTAACAAAGCAACATTTCTCTTCTCGATGTATCATTTAAAGTTACGAATTTTTATTTATTTTGTTTTCACAAATAATCGTTTTGAATGAGTAAATAATTGAAATGCCAAAAACAGAGGATATAATGAATCATTGAGAGTAGATACCTATGTCGCAAGTTAATCTGCAGTGCATATTGTGCAGTCATAAAACAAAACGACATTTCTCTTGTATAAGTACATACTTGTGACAATAGAGTGCTTTTAATTTATTAATACGAAATATAAAACCATTTTATGACAGCGAGATTTAAATTGAATCGTTTGAATCTGACTCATGATATTTCACAACAATTGAAATTTCGGGAAGAAAATAAATCAGCTTGAAACAATAAGATCGAAGAGTGGATATGAAAAGCATATATTATATACTTGATCACAATATATTAAGAGGGGAGTCCATGATTCCGTGATTTGATATAATAACAATAAAAACAACTAATAAAAACTGATTTTGAGTAAATATATATATGTTCTACTCTTAAATTATCCTGAGAATCAGTTTAAACAAATTGAATTTCAAACACACAAATAATATGTCACTTTTATGTTTTAATATGTACATAATTATATTTATAACAACATAAATTACGAAAAAAAGAAAAAAAATGTACTTTATTGCAATATGCACCACAGGATGCAAATTATAAGAAAAAAGAGATTTACCGCATTTATGCAAATACTTATATTATTTATAAAAGTAAAACCTATCATTCAGACCAGAGATTTCCAATCTTTTTAGGCTCTTTACCTCCTTGAAGTATTTAGTTTTCCATTTCTCCATTTTTAATTTAAAATTTAAATGGTGTATGCCACTATTTCTCAAAATCTTGTAGTGCATTGTATAAAATTGTAATGAATTCCACATCATTATTAAGCATCGTGTTTGAAAATGATGCGGAATGCATTTCTCGATGCGGTCTACATTGATTTTCATATTTCTTCCAAATTTTCTCTGTAAATTGTCTAATTTTTTTAAAGAATAAATATTATAAAACCATATTTTTTATTCGATTTTTTTCAGACGATGCTTATTTTTAGTCACGAATTCATATGGTACTACTGATCACTCACTACTTCAATCTAAGCTACGTCAATCCCCATTGGAGGTATTATCGTCTACATTGAGAATGTAAGAATGTATGAGAGTTAAAAAAAATAGGTATAGAAAGAAATGTAAGTTTGAGATAGGTATTATTGTAAAGATTAGGAAATTAAAAAAAATTGACATTTAAAAATGGATGATAAGAGAACGACAAAAAAATATATCTGGCAAGTGTTAATGGTATTTAAAATTTCATTAATTGATTCGCCAGTCTCTTTGTAGTAAAATCTATCCATTTTTAATACAAGTTTTACATGGTATTCTTAACTATTCAATTAAAAAATAGTGGTATTTACAAGTAAAACTTAAAATAATGGTATTCATAATATTGCGAATACGACTAAGCAAAATTTGGCACGACCAAATTAATCAAGACTTGAAATCTGGCCGCGTCAAAATATATGGATGTTGAGAAAGGTGGGAGTGTATGCCAGGACACACGCTTGTGGCATTCCATCCTCCGCCATCTCGTAATTATATTTTCATAAATTAAAACATTTTAAGTTGCAAAATTATATTTTTTAATATCCTCCTCTTAATTATAGGTATATCGCATACCAGTCGCAATGCATTAACAATAAATAATCAATTTGGCTTAAGTTACGACTCGTAGAGTTATCACACCTCTAGAACAATGGAAAAGAGTCCAATGAAAATGAATCTAAAGGTTACGCAGGTGAACATTTATTACATTATCGCACGAATCCATTTGCTGTGTGTGTTTGTTTTAGTACTTATTACATTGTACTTCCACATTAATTCACGTTCTCACATAGCGTTAAATTTAGATTCAACTCAAGAAACGATTGTTTTTCTAATCCTCAGCAGCCTAATTTTAAAATTGATGACAAATTTCATTAAAAAAACTAGTTTACATACATAAATTGTCATGAATTTTTCTCACATTTCTACGATTTTCATGCCAAAAATAACGACGTTAAAATGAGAAGAGAAAATTGATACATAGAAAATTATAGCAAAACAATGTGTTGATAGATAAACGAGTATAGATAAATGTGGTTGAAAAAATAACACATATTTAAAAAAATTAAACTCATAAGTAAAAAGCGCAAATAGAAAATAGACATGGAAGCAGCGCAATACAAAATAAAGTGCACATGTGAATTTATTGCTTTTATTTTCCATCCACGTGTACGGTTTTACACTTTTAAATACTTCAAATAAACTACATAAAGTCTTGTGGGTCAAAATCGATACTTTTATCAAAAATCAGTTAAACGGTTTTTACATTAATTTAATTTATTTTCTTTATAGTTTTATATATTTCAATAGATTCTATAAGTATAGCCTTTACTTGTATTAATATAAGATAGAACTCCTTCAAACTGACGTTTGGGACGTCATGGGACGTTTTATTGTCAGAAACAGATTTATTAAATTTTATAATTAGTTCGTTTAGGAAAACATGATTATGTATCAGAACAAGTCAAAAATAAAAAGGGTATCTAAAAGAGCTCCATTGTATAGATTTGAACAAAACTGTAGGTAAGTAGGTACTTATACCTCGCCAGAACTCGTATAACAAGGTAAAATCTAACCTCATCAGCTGTATGTAGTTCCCAACAATGTGAACGTCCCATGGCGGTTAGTGGCTCAGTAAGTAAGTAGGTAACATCATAATATTGCACAATGTTTAAGTGTCCCGTTATGGAAGGTCGTGTCTTCCGACGACTGGCAACACTCGAGTAGGCGTATGTTATTGATTGTGTTCTGTTGCAGATTTGAATAACCCCGCGAACCCGTGCGGAAAACTGGCGCCTAAATGAAAATTTTCTTATTTTTTGACAGACGAAGCCACAGATAAAATCTTTCGTGAAGATTTTGTCATTGCGCATTTGAAAAAGCGAGCGTTCATTTTTCTTAATTTGTATCTAGATCGATGTTTTGGATCTACATCTATAGATTTCCAGTGCGAAAAACGGATTAACCCGATCTTTTTTTAATTATTTTTTTAAAACCAAGTAATTAATACGTGGTTTGCGATATTACAACGCCATATATTTCGATTAAATTAATATGAAACTAACGAATGAAAATAATACGATTTTAATAGAAAATCTCTGAGTATAAATTGGTATGAC
>NW_028281309.1:0-33767 GCF_059751285.1 Brachycentrus maculatus | reverse complement strand
TCCCAACCCCAACCCCAACCCCAACCCAACCCAACCCCAACCCCAACCCCAACCCCAACCCCAACCCCAACCCCAACCCCAACCCCAACCCCAACCCTTAGGAGGAAATCGCTCACGAATTGAGCATAAATCTATGAATAATTCGATACGAAATGTATTATTATAATGCTGAAGGATTTCGACAGAGGCTTCAAAGTCATTATAGCAGGAAGCACAGGGGTCGGCAAGAGTAGCCTCTTGCTTCGCTTTGTGGACAACATCTGGTCGAGCAACACACTTTCTACAATCGGTGTCGATTTCAAGTTCAAGTCGATCATAGTCAACGGATAAAAGATAAAAATACAAATCTGGGACACTGCAGGCTCATAAACATTCAAATCCATAGTATCTGCTTACTATCGGGGAGCGGATGCCGTCGTGCTCGTCTACGATTCAAGCAGCAAGGCTTCTTTCTCATAGCTCACGACTTTCTGGATTGAATAGGTAAAGAAATACAAAGAACCGAATTGCTAGCTCATGCTTTTGGCGAATAAATCGGACATCGGAGAAGAAGAAATCCTAGAAGCAGAAGTAAAACGCTTTATTAGCCTGGAAGATATTTCGATATTCAAGAAGACGAGCGCAAAGAATGGGGATCAAGTCAACGAAGCTTTCCAAGAGCTCGCCGAAATCCTCGTGAAGAAGAAACCAAAACTTAATAAACAGAAGTAGAAATCAGTACTGAAGATGAGCCTGGAAGGGATGGATAATGCGCCTGAGCGGCCTGCTAAAAAGTGCTGTGGGTGACTCTTAATTGATATAATTTTATGCGTATATAGGTTTATAATTTCATTATCGCAAATCTAAAATTATGGGGATGTGCTTGCACTGCTGTAAATGCTGCGCATTTTTCGGCATCTTATTCTATGTACGGATTCATCTTAAGCAGATAATTATGGGAATCTTAGTTCTCACTCAGAGCCAGTTTCTCAAGTTCTCGATGGAGTCGACGACCGACTCAGGGGTCGCATGTTTCATTGTAGCTATTATCGAGCTTGTCATTTTCATAGCCCTGATTCTTTACGAGCGCAAAGACGCATAGAGCAACATATCCCGTGAGAATTACGTCAACCTGGAAAGTTAAAGAAGTCAGAGGCCAAGGTAATCTACGTTCAAAGGAATAGCAATGACAGACTTGCAGCCAATGCAATAAGGTGCGTGATCGGCTGCATTTATACATATTCATGCTCACAACCATCCTTGCAAATGCATATATATATTCATGGATCATTTTTGTTTATCTTGATTATCAACACGAGTTGACAAAAATAATATTCAACAATATAACAATGTAACAAACAATCAGCACGTGCACATGCTAACTTAGACTTAATCATTTTGTAATATATGGGCGTGGCGGAATTCAATTGTATTAATTATTCCTATAAGTAGAGGAAATAGACGTGCACTCTCGATAGAGAATAGTCTATTCTCAAGCACACGCTTTTCTCTTGCATTTTCGATCCATAAACAAATAGTTGCATTACCCTGTTTTCCAGAGCAATATATTGTTAAAAAAATCTGGTTTATCTTTACTTGTTTTGGAAGATTTGTATTAATTTAGCGATATATAGGTTTACATAAAGGGATTTTTTGGGATAGGAAAGGGTAAAAATTAAACAATATTTGACTTATGAGATCTAAACCATTAAACCATCTGTTATTTAATGTTGAACAAGGCGGCTGATGATGCAACGATATTCCCCCATATAATATCTTAATACCAGTTATGTTTCTCTACTTAAAATTGAAACAATAGGCAGATAAAAAAGTTACTTTGCCAGGAAGTCTTGAAATTTGCGAGCCATTAGAATTCGAAGGATCAAAAATACTCTTTTCAAGTTACTACAAAGAATTTCAATCAAAAAAGATCAGAACAATGAGAACTATGAAATATAAGATAAATATTATCGTTTTCGAATAAGATTACTAAATGTTTAATCTGCATCGGCTTTATTGATAAGCCGCCTGGTATTTAAGCATACTATAATTGTGTAATATTAGTCAAGGACGATTAATACAGCGGGTAAGATAAGTTAAAGATTGAATGAATCATTTAGGCTTAGGCTTCAGTTTAAGTATGGCCTTTTCGAGCTTTTAAATGGTCGAATTCTCTGCTTGAACCCGATTGAGAAATGACTTTCGTTTCTTCTCCGCCTTTTTGCACTCGATTAAATTATTGAGCTATATTATTTACTTTTCCAGCGAGGAAGAATTGGCTTCAGCGGATTACTTTTATTCTTTGAAATGTTGGCATTATTTGTTCAGAGCCGCTATTTCATTTTCCAGTTGATTTTTGGCTATTAAAGCAATTTAGCGAAACTCTTCAACCTTCTTCGGCTCATAGCACTAGCTGCTTTGATTATTGATAAACTTAATTATTCGTTCACAAAAAATATGGTCATCTGATGGCATTTATTTCATATCTTTCTAATGTTATTTGAGTACATTGCCACTTTTGCTTTAGTTCGTCTTTGGATTGTCCAATAGTTGTGGTTGCTTCTATTTATTTTCCTTGCTTTGTCTCACTCTTGTTTCCGCTTAAATAGTTCCTTATTATACTTTCTGAAATTTGAGCAGCATCGAATTGAGCTGGTCTTTCTTTATGCTGAGTTCCCTGATTTCTTTATTTAAAAGAGTATTCATGTACTTTTTATCATTCAACTAGTTTTACAGGTCACAGCTTATTATATTAATAGAGGTGTGGAACTGATCGTAGAGGCATTCTATGAATTCGAACTTTGGCATTTTGAATGTTGTTCTTTAATTCTTCACTTGTTCGGGCATCCGCAACAAATCTGTGGGTATCTCGTCGTAAAGCAGTATTTCAGAGATCTCTTCTTTGGAGGATTTGAATGACTATTGAAGGTAATCGGTCGGCTGGGCTTCCGAAGACGAAAATGAAAAGTCTGAACTCCCGTACCCCTCAATCATTAAAGTATAGTTTATAACTCATATTGATTTGATGGATTGATTGATTAATTCTCATTAGTTTCGATATATTCCCATTTTCTGGAACTATCGGCAATAAATGAGGCGGATATGAAGAATAAACGATGATTGAATGATCAATTTCTTGAGCAATTTGCCTCGACTATCTGGCTGTCTTCGAAGCATGATAAGCATTGTCCGGTTGCCACGTCGTACGTCTTGCATAGGGGGCTGACAGCAACACAGATTTTGGCTTGCCCCAAGTAGTACCTATCAACGCATCTGACGCATCCTGCGTTGACAGATTGGATATAGCAGTTAGGGTCCGGGCTGAAGCAAGCGCCATTCTCCAATTGGTATCCTTTGTAGCATTCCGTGCATTATCCAGTGCTCTTCTCCCATTATCTGCAGAGATCGCTGACTTGTGCGCAATATCCATTTGACCTCAAATAATACCTAACTGCGCATGTAATGCATTAGCCAGTCTGTTCAGAGCGTTTATTGCAGTAATCATCGGCGGTTGTTGGGACTGCTCTGGGGGACAATACCTTTGAGGAATTGAGGAGGCTTTCATCAAAGCAATTTCCATTCATTAAAGCGTATCCCCCATAACAATCTGAGCACAATGCCTTTTAGTTCCACGTTTTGCATTGGTCACTGACAGAATAACAGCGTGAGTTGATGAGTACGTACCTCCATGCGCATTTTGTGCATGTTTTAATTTAATTCCCTAAGTTAACCGTTTAGATGCATTTGCTATCGTCCACAGCAGGCACAAAATAGTCAAGAGGCGAGCTTCCAGCCTGAACGACTTGTTCCACTTGTTTAGGTAGTGGTCTGGGAATTGGCAAACACACAGTATTATTGAGTGAAAAACCAGGATAGCATCTGACACACTCTCTCAAACTATTCCAGGACTCGCAGTCTGGACTGACTGCTGTACAAACGTTCATTTGGTTGAACTCATATCTGTAAGAGCATCGGACGCATGCCTTATTATTGAGTCCCGAAAACTATTTACAGTTTAAGTCAACCCCAATATCGCTGATTGCAACGGTGACAATTCCTGAAGAGGAGACCATCAGAACAGTCTCCTTATTTTATATGCAAATGTTCCATTGCAGTTTGTACCCATTATAGCAGCTCTCGCAATGCCCCAGCAGGTTATAGGTCTTACATAGTTGGTTCACAACCACACATCGACGATCTTTCACACTGTCATAGTAAAACCCATCGTAGCACCTGGCGCATGTCTTGTCCGAATTAACAACTTGACAGTTCAGATCGATCACAACAATAATAGTGGAAGCCTAAGAGCTAGGCGTGAGTGTTGATGTTTGGATAATGGAGTTTGCCGAACCTTGTTGCATGCATGTATTTTTTTCTACATTCAGGACGAATCCAGCACGACATTCCAAGCACTGGTAATTGTTGTTGATTTGTGTGCAGTCCTTAGGGATTGTCATGATGGCAGAGTTGACGAGTACCACAGCTGCCAGAAAGAGCATGAGATTGGTGTTCATTTTATTAAAGAATGTTGGAATCTTACTGCAATCGCTATATAAATCAATGGGGTATTCCATGAAATTCTGAAATCATTATAGATGCTTTTGGGCTGTTTGCTCGTCAGCAGATATCTGTCTCTTTCTATTCAACATTTCAAGAGATGATTCACGCTGTTTTCAATGCATCCCAAAAATTGGCCATTTTCACACAAACGGGCACTTTCCCCCATATATTAATAAATTTGAAATGTGATTTATCGATTATTAAAGGCGTGACTTATCGATTCGCAAATGACTCGATCAAAGCAACTATCATTTCGCTATTTATGGCAAATAACTGGAGTGTGGGCGAAAACCAAGTTTCTATCAATTAATATCAATTCAAATGCATTTAAATAAATGCTACTGGTTTGTCACAATTGACCAGAAGTTCTATATTGCCAACATTACCCATTTATAGTCTGTTGAGTGCTTTAATATGCTTTTATTTGCAAAAATGACCACAAATATCAAATAGGCAGTTATAGTGTCTTATATGTTCAGCATTGCACTTAGCAGATTTAAATCTGCCTGCTATCAGGAAAAATATAAAAACCTTCGCGACCGAGAATTGAACTCGGGTCTCCTGCGTGACAGGCAGGGATAATAGCCACTATACTATCGCGAATTAGCTATACAAAAAGCATCAACAAGTTATTTGCATCTTTTGCAGTTCATCTCAGAAGAGACAAATTTGTTATATTCTATTGCACAATTGTATACAACAATAAAATATAATGTAATACAATATAGATATGAGAGAAATAATATAATATAAAAAGGTACAGTATAATACACAGTATATAGTACAATATAGTGTAGTATTGTAAATAGACAGCAAATAGTGATCAATTGTTAAACCATTACTTTAGTAGCTTTCTCTGCTCTTCCACCACTAATATTTTACGGCACTTGTCCTCTAGTGTATCTCTGCTTAAATCGTAGGCACCCGGCCCTGGCACTTTAAGCTTGGGCGCAATTGGAAATATTTGATCTCCGAATCGATCGCAATCATTCTGCACAAACATATGATCGTTCTTCGGCTGTTTGGTAAGCTCAACTGTGTCTTCCTCCTGTGGCTATTAGCCAATGACTTTTATGATCAGCTACTTCAAGTGGTTATAATCCATTTATTCGTTGTTTTTGATGTCCTTGCTTTTTGGGTTACTATGCAAGCTTTGACTCTTTTTACCGGCCTTACTCTTGGCTTGTTTGGTTGCGTTTTAGTTATTATCCTTCTTATCTAATTTTAGGTATGCTCCCGGCCCAGGCACTATCGAACGATGCTGTCGGTCATACACTCTCTCTCTTGTCTCGTTTTTAAATATAGATGAAGGTTTTGGTCTTCTTTTCTGACCTTCTTCCAGCTTTGCGAAGCTACTGCCATCATTCGAAAAATAGTAGTTATCGACTGAAAAAGTATTTTAATGGGTGTTATCATTCCCAAATTAACCACCCGAATTGAATGGCTTCTCCTCATGCTTACTAAAGGTGAATGCGATTGAGGCATTTCGTTGGGAATCCGTATTCTATAAAATTGATGTTTCTCTTTGTTTTTGCAGTTCCTGGTAGATGGGCAGCAGAAATTTCTTATTTTCAGGGATCATGCTCCTGAATTTAGGCTATGCTTTGGAGTTGGTTTCAGCGAGGAAAGACTTGGAGAGTTCGGAGTCAGGTTGAGTGTCGTTGTCGTCGTTTTTGGGTGCGGACTCGTGGAAGTTATGAAAGGAGTCGACAAATTTTTTGACCAAAGAGGACTTGTCATCAGGGAACCTTGATTTCTGGACTCCGAACGCCGCGGATTTAATATCCTGAATCTTGAATTTGATAGACTTGCCGGGGATGGATGGCAGGCTGATATCGAAGTTGGCTTTCATCACTTAATCAGATAAATTTATTGGCTATTCAAAAGTAGGCACCTGCCATTATATCGTATTCATGCCTCACGCATATACAGCATTATAATAGATAATTTCGATAAATGGAAGAAAAACTTATCTTGCTCACGGACTTCCTGGAGTCGATTTCTAAAATTCAAAACGAAACGGAACACCACCTGGCCGCATTCAATCGAATCCCACATGCATGCATTCGCATCTTCAGCCAGCTTGACCATTAATCAATAGGAACTGTCAATCCTTCTGACATTGTTGGGTTCTGGATGGCCCACAAAATGCAGAAGAACCACAAGAAGCACTCCGAAGAGATCATCACCCTGAGCAAACAAATTATAATGAGCTATTTCAACATTCAGGATCAAAATGAACTTGGAATTGAGGAGTTTGAGCAAGCACTCCGGCCAAAGTTCAAAAGCGCATCTCCCTCCTATTAATTATCCAGCTAGACTCCCGAATGCGTCTTCTATATGTGCTTATAAACGATCATTGTGGGGTTTGCCCATCTGTAGCTCGCCCGAAAACAATTATGTCACTATCATCAATAATACCTGGAATACTTCCTGAGCCAGTCCCAGAGCATGGCCAAACTGACCAAGGCTTCATTAAGACATTTCATGTAAATTCGAAATATATTTACTGAAATCAAGTACACCAGCGTGAGTTGGTACATCTTTGGAGAGTTTGTACAAGAAATAGATTGGGAACTCTTCTTTAGTGGCAGCATTCAAAGCAAACACGCCCAAACTCAAGACCAAAAGCAAGTGCCAATTGCTCATGTTCCTCATCTCAAAATAGGCGTTGAGGATGAAAACAAATTAGAGCAAGGGCCCATTGACCATCAATAATTATCAAGTGGAAATGGAATTAAAAACTCGCCGTAAAGACGCAGCGATGATGTTAGTTATATATTGTCCCAAATTGATGAAATTTAAATCAAAATGAAGGCTAGGAAGTAAAGAAGAAGCAATGCAAATGCAACTATTGCCACGGAGGAAATTCATAAAAAAGTGTAACCTGCAGACAAGTCTGTGGATATCCTTACCGAGGATCATTAATAAAAGACTTTTCATAGGGATTCTAGCCAAATAGATCAACTGTACACTCATCGGATGTCTGCGACTCATTTGTTTGCATAGCGTAAAACAAATTACGTGAGTATGAACAAAACAGCTAGTGCAAACCGTAGTAGCAATTTCAAAATTAGTGACCGAACAATGATAAAGTAGGAGGACTCAGGCTAGCAACTCTATGTCTCAAATTTATATAAAAAGTATTTTCATGAAAAAGGCCAACCCCTATCAGAAGCCCATTTTCATCCAACTCAGTCCCGTAATGTTCTCAGTACCTCATCGTCAGATTTTAGTAGAACGATGAAAAGAGGTGCCTCATAAGCTGAGCTCAAAATTGAAGAGCTTCAGAAGAAGGTTGCTTACAAAATGGGGCCTAAACGACAGCAAGACTGCAGCTACCTCAACGATAGAGTGAGTCCGAAGAGTATTGTGACTAAGCATGCTCGAATAGAGTCAGCCAAATATGAAATTGACTCACTAAGACTGAAATACTTCGCGAACTCTAAACTGGCCTCAAGCCTCAGATACTGATCTTCGGACTAATTCATTCTAATTATTTGCTGAATCACGCTGCGAAATATATATCAAGTGTTAATATCGTATTCATACCGATTCATGCCATACTCATATTTGCACGGGATTATTTGTTCATGCTATTACGACTAATAATTGCTTAAATTTGAGAAATGGATAAGAGATCAGAGGGAAACATTGGGGAAACCAATAAGACCAGCGTCAAAATTCACCACCAGCCTGGCGGCCAGAGCAATTGGTCACTCGGATGGGAAGAGCCTGAAAAAGTGCCATGTACTTTATCTATGATTCAGCCAAGAAGTATCACAACCAGAGCAATATTGTGTTCGGAGGGGACAATGAAGCCCTCGACGAGGAAGAAAAAAAGAAGAGAGAAGCATAGAGAAAGCAAAAGGAGGAAGAGCTGAACCAAAAGCTACCACAGTATGATCCGAAGAGCGGCGGAAAAAGTTCACTACACTTCGGAGATGAGAAAACTGACTACAGAAAAAAAGATGAAGTTTACAGCACTAAGGTTCAGAATCCCCCAGGAGGCAGGTCCAACTTCCAACTCGGCTGATCAATCATCGAACATACAACATATTAAAGATTCCTTCATATTAAACATCATGGCACATTGTGCACACTATTATTCGCATCCAGTCTCATGAGGATCATCATCAGAGAAGTTCAGCACATTTATGGTGCATTATATGGTAAGCAAATTTTGTGCAGGTTGGGTTGTAATTTATTAAAGAATTTCAATCAGAATTTACAGTTTTGAATTTATTTTATCATGCGAATGCACTTGCACACCCACTTGACTCTACACATGCAGACACGCCGGTACAGACTTACATCCATATACTGATGCCCTCATACATTCATACTCTCACACCCATACTCACACCCATACATCCACACCTATAAATTTATCATGAACCTTTTATTATGAGAGTCGCTTCCTGTAGGGCGTAGCCAGGCTCAGCAACGCCGTAGTAATATAAAGATCCATCTCTCCTCTAGAGCAAATGACAGATTCCCCCTAATGAACAAGAAAAGCAATATCTGTTATTAATAGAAAACTAAGTAGATCAACGTGCCAAAATCGACTCTTTTTTGATTAAGCCTCGATATTTACGCATTTTAAATGAGTTCATAGACAGATATTTATTCAAGATGCGATTTTCATAAAAAATAACACTTCAAAATTCACTAAACCAAAGATAATTAGAAGCCGGTCAATAATACTTCAAAATAATGAGCCAATAAATTGGTCTCAAAACAACCGACGAAGTTGAATTCAAAAATAACTTTATTCATCGACTGATTCTCAAAGTATAAGCCGAGAAGTGCCAACTTTTATTACTTGAAAAGCAATCAATGAATGACTGAAGGGAACAATATTTAAATTCCTCCAGATTGTCAAAGTATATTTAATGCCGAACAACACATTGCAATGAATGGACCTAAGGAACATTATTTTGTTTCGCATAATATGCAATTAAAGGAAGAGCTTGATGAAGTGATATAAGATTATTATTGGGCTAAGATAAGACTAGTAGAGTTGTTGACTGAACGTAAATTTATAACTGCAGAAACCTGCCTTGAGTAACAGAAATTGCTTGAGTGAGGCTCGTAGCTCATAGCACATCTGAAGCATTTAAGGAGAACAGAGTACATATGGATAAATTAAGGCATGTTTGGTGTTTTCGCCAAACTTAATGATTACTATATAATAAACAGCAAATGTATGCAGTACAGATATTTCATTGATTAATTTGTGGCAACCCAATTCAGAGTTTTGTAATCGTAGCTCGACCCGTGATACTACTGGGCATGAAATTTACTTAACTTTTACTATCACCATTCTTATAATAATTAGTAATATTTGTAATATAAAGATGAGAAAATAATCGTTGCCAGAGCAGAGTGATCAAGATAAAATAAATTCAGCTCACAAGATAATTCAGCCCAACGCCATACTAAAATCAAAAAGGAAGAAGTGGAAATCACTCTTTCGCGAAAGAGCCCTGAACAAAGCCAAAAATCATTAAAACTTGCCCAAGGCTGAGGAAATGGAGCTTATTCAAGCCGAAAAGGAGTCGAGGGTAATACCTGATTTCTTTTGAATGGACACCTATTGGCACTCATTCTCATTCATGATTATTATGCCCTTATTAAATTATATTTACTTCGACCCAAGCTCTGTATTCACCTGATCTAACGGTGGTTCACACCCTAAATATTTTAAGCTGCTTTATCTGGATTTAATTTTATAAGAATATTCCTACTGATCGCAGCGACTTGGTGCTGGCATAATTTCTGCTCAGACATTTGTGATAGAGTTCCGAATTCTCGGAATTTAATCATTTCCTATATTGGTGCCGCGTGCCCAGGAGTGGCGGAGTATAATTTTCAGCATTGCTGCTTGGAAACCACGCACGAAAATGCAGCAGCAAGTCAATAATCGCACCAGAAGTCAGTGGAATCCTGCATTAAAATACATAAAATCATATAATAAATTCAATAATGCCATTCAGAGCTTGATACTGGACCCATTGCAAGTAATATAAATTTAATTAATTTTACAATGCCATCGAGGCCTGTCCAAATTCTACTAACGACAAAATTAGATGTGTGTTCAACTTATTTTATTTCAAGGTGTCTGCTTGAAATCTGAATGTTAAAGAATTCGGGCAAATTGATTTTAAGCCTCCAGTTCGCGCAAGACAAACCAACATACACCCAAACGCAGTTTCGCTCTTATTATGATTTGCAGCCCTGGGTGCAAACACTATCCAAATAAATTTATTGGGTTGATAATAAGAAACCATGCTTTGCATTAGAATGCGACTGCAATTGCAAGTGTAAATTGCAAATTAGGTGAGCAAGGGATGGCTTGTATATAATAATAAGTGTTATTATAATCAGTTGCTTGGCTTATAGCTATATTATTCAAATCGTAAACAGAAGAATGAACGAGTTCATCAGTCCGCATCAGAACATTAATATCAATATTTCATACAACTTGGGGCAGTAGAAGAAGCCACAGGTCGTATTCGGGAAAAAATTGATGAAGTGGACCAAAAACAAGCCCAAATCCGACAACGCAGCCACCATCATCGGCGATCCGCCTGAGTTTAGTGGCATCAAGGGCAAATACAGCACGAGCAAGCCATAGAAAAGCCATCAAATTACAGACGCCGATTTGCAGGATCCACACAAGGAATTTAATGTGCAGGATTCGCACCAATCATCCCATAATAATGCCAAAAAAACAGGCAGCCACAAGGCCAAGTCTGGTCACCAAAAGGCTAAGAACTAGCACCTTACCACATATGCTGATTTTTAGAACTTTGTTAACTCATCCCACATCAACGACGATCTGTTCGACCGAAGGCTCAAGACCGAAGGAAATATCAACGCCTACTAGCTGTTAAATTCAATCGGCAAAGGATAATCCAAAGGGAAAAGTAGCAGAAACTGATCCCATATCATTTCAAAAGTGCTAACCTCTCGCTTTCACAGTACCAGTACAAAAAATCTACGGCCACTGTGAGTAATTGCCAGCCGAATGTCTACAAGTCAGTAAAGAAGGAAAAATAGAAGGAGAAATAAAAAAAAAGAATCAGAAACAAGTCTTGCATTATCCCCAAGAAAAACCAAATAGTCTGCAATGTCGATCATGCGGTCTCAATGACGACCAACACTGCCTACCCCAAACCAAACCCCAAAACAAAAATTAAAAAATAAAGGTCGAACTCTGCCAACCTCATCAGAGGCGACAAGTTCATCAATAAGTTACTGGACATGAGTGTGCTCGCATCCGAACTTGGCGGCAGTCTAGCCATGCATGAAGAGAGGAAGAGTGCAAGGCGCTTTGGTGATGACAACTTACGAGAGTATATGAGCTCCATAGACATGAGAGTCATCAAGAACATGCAAAATGATACTAAATTATAGATGGTTATTCAATAATCATCGTATGTCAAGTTTAATAGGAACCATCTGCCTTCCGAATTTTCATGCAATGACGGCCTATAATTAATTACCTACCTGCAGAAGATACGCAGGGTCTCAATGGCCAAGCTCCAACGATGCGCTCTCAAAATACAAAGGTTTTGGAGGGCGAAGACCAAGTAAGCATTAGTCTCATACTACTCGAGTCTGTTTCGCAATGCAGCGATGAATGCTCACAATGCTCAGAATGCAGCTGATATCAGCAAAATATAGAAAAGTAGGCAGAGATGTAGTCTCAGTCTGATCAATCATGCCAGGAAGACTCAGAAGAGTCATCAAATAATGATAAAACATACTCAAAGCATAAGAGTTCAGGCGAGGAGTAATTCAATTTTTACGAAATCGACAGGGACTAGTTCCGCATTAGCTCCAACACTGAGGATTTCACATAAAAAATAACAGATAATTCGGCTATCAAAATGTAAAGAGAGGCCAAGCTGCAAAAGAAAACTGACGAACTCGAGTTTTCGAACAACAATCATAAAAAGTATGTTCAGAATTTCATGGATGTCATTCAAGGTAACATTCCTCAATAACAATAATAACAATCTCAAGCTCTTCATCAAAATGCGAGCTTCCAAGGAAATGAGGATGAAGTTGAGGGCAGTGAGTATTTGGAATAAACTTCCTAGAGATAGGAGTCACTGTCTAACTCTCATAGAGACGGGGAATAGGATCGAACAATATTTAAGAAAAAGGGTGTGCCAAATTTGGATAACTGCTATTTCTAAAAGATGAAGAAACATTTAGATAGTGGCAGCTCATTGTAATCATATTCGAACGTGAATAGTATCGAAGCAGCCGAAAAAAATAGTATATTCTCCGATAAAGTCAGCGAATAAGGCGACGAACTCAATGAAAAAAGCTTGAACATATAAAAATATCGGTTATTGGTTAAAAAATCGATATAGAAACAAAAGTAAGAGAAGTAACTGCTGAATAAGTATAAATATGAAAAGTATAAAGAAAAGGATAATGAGCATGTTTAGCCCTCATTTGAGATCATTAACTAAGCTGAGCTCTTGACGATATCCAAACAATCCTTAAAGTAGATAAATCAGGAAGCCATCCATTGGAATGAAGTGCACAAGATGTTGAGCCAAAACATGAGCCAGAAGGTGTCATGCATTTCGAAAAACATACTCTAAGAGTTGATCAAGCAATCCACATACAACAAGCAGTGGGTTGAAGGGGAATTTAGCCACACCTAATCGCAGCCTCTCTCCCAAGGCTCATCGCCATTTCAAACTCCTTAAATATATTCCCTGAGTGAAGTAGCACAAGAACAGCGCAACAATTCGGCAGACCAAAGGCAATAAAAGGACAAGCTCAAAACAATATAGTAAGATGAAGGCAATAGCCAACAAGTTTAATTCGTATCAAAATCAAATGGAGGTCTATGCCTTCAAGATTTGTAGATATGCGAAACTGACCTAAGGACCATGAAGATCAACAATGATTAGTATATGTATGAAGACTAAGAGCCTCCATCTTTCAATTGGAACAAATACTCGGAAATGGCCGAAATGCATCGAGTGGAGCGTGAGAAAGCAATGCAAAAATCAGGCCAGGCATAACGCCAATAAGTTAAATAGTCAGAGCTGCCCCTGGGTATTGTCAGTTTGGAGGAGTCTGATCTATCTGACTCCAAATGGATTGAAGAACAGATCAAAATGGAAAACGGAATTGTTTAACAGTACCTCGATTGCGGACTCGACCGTTTCGGCCTCAAGATGATTCCTGTAAGCCACGAAGTGACTCACGAAGATAACTCAGGAGTTCACCCGAATCATGAAAATCAGGGGGAACAAATATTTTCAGACAATGATGATGACAACAACTATGATGAGGAGAGTGTATATGTGTTTGCCAATGGAACAGAACCAAATGCTAAAAATTATATTCCACTCATAAATAAAAATGCAAACGAGTCAGAATAGTGGGAGGGAATGAAATAAGAGGCGAATAAACATCTGAATGGATTCGAGCATTCATAGTAATAAATTATAAATGAGCAATTGAACACTCTGCGAAAGTAGAAGGTTTCATAGAATGTTTTGATCATGCTCATGGAGGAATTGGCATTCGGTAATAATACTATTATGCAGATATTTCTCTGTTGTTGAAAAAGTCCCAGGGCAATTTCGGCTACTCTGAGGAGTTCCAGCAAGGCCAAAGTATGACGAAGAAGCTCGAAGCATAGAAGACCAAAATGGAGGAGTCCAAAAATAAAAAGATATCTTCTCTCCAACATGGCTTCATTACGACAAACTTTCAATCCATTCGTGACTTCATCACAGAATTGAAATAATTTATTCTAAGTAATTTCAGTTATATTCAGGCGATGAACAGCACATCGACAGAGTTATTAGCAACATTAAGAATAACATTGGGCCAACTTCCCTCGAAATACTCAGCTATCTTCGAATCGAGCTCGATGAGGAAGACTAGAACAATTAAAACTGCCAAAACCTGGACGAAAACGACGAGAATGACTAAGAATGGCTCTTTGTTATCCCGAACCAGCTTTTCGAAACTTTTCACAAAAATATATTGGATCGCTTAGAAAAGAGTACAAACAAGCCTCTCAGCAAAAAGACACAACTGTTCTCTGAGTTCTGGCATCGGGGGATATTTGAATGCTATAACGAGTGTCTGGACTATGAGAGGCCTTATGGGATTACGGGGTCACCATATGCTTGGATTGTGGAACCCAAACTGGCAAAGACTATTAATAAAAATAAAATAAATCAAATTTTGCTCGGGGCAGAAGAGAGATTACTTGAAATAAGTTGTTCTGCGAGTGGCATCATTTTCGATAAGCCTGACTCTCCCTACCGATAGTTAGGCTTGAACGAGGAATCGAAATGCCAACTTAACTAAGACAGAATTTCAAGAATGCTGGCGACGTAGATTCTGGACGACGAAAGCAATTGGATTTCCTACAACGATGAGCTGACTGAAATGATGATCGAAGTCAGCAGACGCATCGAATAGATTATAGTGTTTCAGTTCTGCACTGATTTAAAAAGAATTAGTCGCAGACGTCGCAATTGGCAGGCACATGATACAATTAGTAGTAATTAATAGTGGTAACTCCATAATCAACATGCCGTTTTCTAACTTTAATAACTTTGAATGATCTTTTCTAAATTTATATTGCGTAACATCGTTTTATCTATCTCAAAACTTATACTTCTGGGGTAGCGAAACATCCTTCGCTTTCGCCCATCTATTACTTCTAGTACTGCTGCTTTATGCTTTTTTTATGCTGCTCGTTTATTTCTCGGAGGTCAGTGTCCTGTGCGACTTTAGCTTCACTGGATTGCGATGGGACTTGCTTTTGTTGTGGTTACTTTGCGAAGTGCTGTTCTTGATTTGGATGCTGATATACTTCCAGTCGCTTCGCTTGCTTGGAGAGCTGTTGGAGCCACTCAAATACTTATGGGACTGCAAATATGGCTTCAGGAATTTTAGTTTATTTTGCGATATCTCGCTGCCTTCTGTTTTTATATAGAGATTGCTTTCAGTTCTTATCTTCAATCTGTTTTTGATATTCTTGATAAGAGATTGCTCTTTTCTTTTTTCCTCACTTTCTATTTTTTTCTTATGGTACTACCTTAAGTTAACAGTCTTCAAATGCCGTAGATTTTTGAACTCGTTCATTTCGTGGCTGTTACTTTCCGACAGTTTTTATTTGTTAGGGTTGTAAGCATAGACTCTCATTTTAGATTTGCTCTGCCGATATTCTATTGCTGCTCTCATTTACTTTTATTTTTTGGTGAGGGTTAGAGGGGCAGGCACTGGTTTTCTGGTGCCACTTTTTTTAGATAGATCGCTGTTGGCAGAAAGGGATCGCGAATGATTGCTGACTTTTGTTTGCTTTTTATTTTTCTTCATTTGGGAATCGAAGAACATGTAGCTTCTGTTTTCATTCATGCTGTGAGGATCGTTTAATATGCAATTATATTATGTGTTGTTGGGATAGTAATGATCATGCTCATATTAAAGTTAAAATAATCGAACTCTTCAAAGTTTATTTTATCATAATGAGTACGATCCTGATATTTATTAGGTAATAAGAAAATAAGGAAATAAGGAGAGATTTGTATGTTTTTATTGTATAAATCTGAAATCTCGGAAAGATGAAGTGAAGCAAGTAGAAAGATAAATAATGTTTAGCTCATAAATAAGTGTTATCATTATATATAAAGAAAAAGTTTATAAAAATGAAAAGGACTGATAGCAAGGGGTTGGGGTTGGGGTTGGGGTTGGGGTTGGGGTTGGGGTTGGGGTTGGGGTTGGGAAATGAACCGAAGAACAATTAAGAAAACTCAAACTCCCGAATTTAGGAGCAAAGGTATCATTCAGGACCAGGAAAATCAATGCCATCAATATCCCCGAAAGTAGATTCTATCACGATGAAATAAATTAACATTCAGAATAGAAGTGCCTCAGAGCGAGAACCCAGTATTGAAGGAAGTAAGGTACCGAAACTGCCATTTGGGTTGGTGAAATCTATTCGGAAAAGAGCAACAGGCCACAAACCTCAGACCAGCTAAGATCTGCTGAAGGTTAGCAAATTGATCCTTTCAAAAATGCAGTAAATGAAATAAGTTTTCACGTGTCCGATATGCGAGTGCGAATACAAAAAACAAGAAAAAGCAGTACTATGCGAATGCCCACATTAGTTTTGTGATTCATGCCTTCATCACTACGTCATATACAAAGTAGGAATGTTTGAAGAAGTTATCTGCCCGAACGAATCTTGCGACACTTTAATGAATATGTAGTTGAGGTTCTTCAAAGAGCTCCCATAGGATATCCAGAAAAAGTACAAAAAGGTCCATGTGTTTTACGTCACTTCAAAGGATCCGTCGCTACGGCTCTGCCCGAGCTAAGAGTGCTAGTAAGGAATCTTGAAGCTTGCCGAGGGCACTGACCCCATGTGCGGCACTTGTGGGGTAACTTTTTGTGGCAAATGTTTTTTCAAAGTGCATGAAGGGCCCTGCTTCGGCCAGTAAGTCTAATTCTTCGAGAACAATCTACATTATCGGCAGTGCAGCAGTTGCAAGAACGTAATCGAAAGGAGTCAAGGATGCAACCATATTACATGTCGGTGTGGCTATTAATTTTGTTATGTCTGTGGTGAGAAATGGCTCGGATACGACCATGTCTGCCCTCAGAACAGAAACCAGTAGCCACAGCAGATACAAGCACCCGTATATGCGGCAAATGCCCAAAGAGACGACTGCCTTTGCAATAGAGAGACCTGCCTGGGGATCCCAAGAGTCTTAGGCAAAATATTCTTACTATTTCCTGCAATGTTGATGTTGCTTATTTTCCGAACACTGAGGCTTCTTTTATTGTTAGCAGTTTTCTTGGTGGCATCCATATTTGTCGGAATATTCCCTGCAGCTTGCTAAATAATGGCATCACAAAACAATATGTGTGTGTCCATATTAATGTGTCTTTTCTTCCCCCTTGTTATGATCGCTGGAATATTCAAAGGAATAGGGTAAATATTCTGCAATGCTGGAGCTGATTAATTCAGAGATTACTGTTAAGATGTCGAATCAATCTTCTAATGCCTATGCCACTGAATCCAAGCTGATAAGTATATAGTTTCAGGCTGAGAGAACATATCATAATATAATTCTTCTCTAGTTGTCAATTTAATATTTTAGTTTATCAACACCTGTCACAGATGAGACACTCCGCATTTGCCTATGAGGCATGCGTCACTAATATTATTAATGAGGTGGTCGCAGCCGTTGGAGTTGATCATTAGTTTCTGATAATTAATATGCTTTATGGACCCAGAAATTAGACAACTTAAACTGAGTGCCATCCCTGAGTAGAACAACATCGAGGACCAATAGACATACAAACATATACCCTCTCATGATAATCACGAGGAACTCGCAGTTGAGAAGCAGCACGCAAGCCCAGTCAATATTTTAAAATCTAAACTTCAAACGGACTCTCACAAACTCGCCAGCGACAAGCAAGGCACCGAGTAGACAGCCGAGATTCAAGACTAAAGTGTGTCGCGTTCGTTACTATCAAACAAAACTGATATCTCTATAGAATAAACGGAGTAGTAGTAGTAGCTCATGGCACTCATGAACATCGTCAATAACAAATAGTCCGCAATCGAACAATTAATGCGATAAAATTTGGAGCTAAACTTGCAGCTTATGGCCAGTAGATGCACGCCATAACCAGCAATGGCCCCTTCATTGAATATCACCCGGCAATGGATGAGATAAGTACAATTGGGCGTGGCTTCTGCGTGTATCATTTGCATTGTGATTTACCTAATGAAGCAAATATATTCTTGACTTCGATCTATTATCTATTATATCTATTCTGGTGATGGAGTCAAGTATACTTTTACCAACAATAAAATTTATTGCCCGTTTCTACCAGAGTGCATAACTCCTAATTAATTAGCACAATGGGTTGTTTTCGGTTTGGGATTGGCTCGTATTTGATGCTAATTATTTCTGTTGTGTCCATTCGGAATCGTTCTCATCCTGATTGACCACAACTAATTAATTAATTCAATTTATAACTAAACTATGAAAGATTTCCATGAAATCATCAATGAGCCCGAAGGATCGCACAATAAAAAGCATTATACTCAAGTAGATGATCGTGGGGTTACCACCAATGCTTACTCACTCTAGCAACTCAAAAATCAAGCCATCAAATATCTGAGTCCATTCCTGATTGCTGCAGTCACAGGGCCTTTCAACACAGCGTCCATGCTTCTACAAATCAGCAATAAGCCCCTTTCTGATTCATTGGCACTCAAATTGCAGTCACTTGGCGCCACAAATAGCAAATCTGAAGGGCTGGTCAAATTGGGAATCTATGGAGATAACAAAATTTATTGTCCTGCCGAATACAAAAACTATAATGACTGCTTAAGGCAAATGGGGAAGTAAGGAATCAAAGGCATGTATAAAGGAACATTTGTTGGAATAGTCCTCTCGGCAACCAATTCGAAACTGAGGACATACCTCTATGAGCAAGCGACCAAGCTGAGCAGCAAAGCAGAAACATGGAAAATCAGTATATTTAGTAACTAATTTATAATAACGTAGCGATCGTGACATGCACCATTGCGGATCTGCTCACGATGCCTTTGATGTTGTGTCAGAGTCGATTGGTCTTTCAGAACAGCTCCGATAACTTCAGAAGTAAATAATCTCAAACTTAGCTTATAAAACCCCTCTGAGCATTTTCAAGAATACGCCCTCGAAACTCTTATGGGCTGGGTCTTCCACTTTGGTCTTGAAGAACTGCTTGTTCACCCTAAGTTGGCTCTCCTTTTTCCGGGAGTCCCCAGTTTATAGTTTTATCTTTTCGACTGCCATGTCACACTTCACAATTTACCCGTTTTTGACAGTCATGAGGCAGATGCAATGCAATGAAATGGGAGTGCCGATGATGCACCAAAGAAAGGAGAAAGCCCGAGAGGTCGTACAGAGAATATGGCACAAATAGAAAGTAGCTGGGTTTTATAGGGGATTCATCGGCTACTTCCTGGTGCACTTATTCATGGGCATAATCGTCGTCGAAAATAATGTGAGGACTGGTTACTTTGATCAAATGCTGCTTCAGTGAGTGAGGAGGAAACAACAGTGTACTGCAGTAATGTTACTGTATTATGTAACTTATTTATTATGTCCAATTAACTACTCACTCCCCATATAATCATTACAGCATATTGTTAAGTGAGTTAGCACATGCAGTAGCAAATAGCATCGAACTCAAAATAACCATTTACACTGCAGTTTTCGATAAGCAATCGATCAAAGAGAATCCACTCGCTCAACCGATTGAGGTATGCAGAGGATCACAAAAGGGATGGCACATTTGCGGCAAAGAAAACTCTCATCTAAAATTAACTATTCGACCATCATATCGTCCAGTATAAATCCGATAAGAGTATAGAAGCAATATGAAAATACAGGCAGAATTTAAAAAGCTGCATGCCATGTTTATCTATGAGAAAGTGCCATAATTTTATGCCTACTACTTCATGAATCAAGTTCTTCATGCGTCCGAATCGAAAATCCAGGATAATGTGTTCCGGGAGACTGAGGAACTGCGGGCCAAAAGGTCATACCACCATCTCATCGCAAACGCCATCAAAGCACGCGAAGGTTGTTTGAAGCAGTTAACCAGATGCCTGGTACAATGAGTTATAACTTAGGACAATTTATTCAATAACCAAGATGACAGCATCACGAAGCATGTTTTTCGGGAATAAATTTTGCATTTTAGAAAGCTCACGACGTTTGTCATCGCACATATCCGCTCGTGGAAATAATACTTGAATTCGATCAGCCCCGAGATTTAATACATAACCTATTACCAAAGAGGGGAGGACTACCTGTAGAAGATTATGAATGACTGCGAATTCATGTTCAACTCGTTCCTCGCTCGTTAATTGAAGTTCATCTATAAAAATGACCCCTATCTCATGAGGCCATATGTGGATAGCGATAAGTAGGCCAAGTTCTATTAACTGTTCCGCTTCGACTAAGACCAAAATGTCCACTATTTGAACGATATCAATTACTTGGCCGAACAAAGGGGCAAATACATATAAACGCGAATGCATAGCAAAAGTGATAAGATCAAGTAAATTTAAAAAATATACAACTATAAAGAAAGCCCTTTAGCCTCGAGAATTCTCATAAAAAAAACACTCCCTGTTGCAAACAATTAAGAAATTAATAAAAAAAGCAATGTCATAAAAATTAACAACTTCGTAGATGCGAGTGGCAACGAGGAAAAGCGATTGAAATTCTTAGAGCTGAACCAAAAATCTGAAAAAATGCAGAAAATCAAATAGTTGTACAAAAACAGGGCATACTCCCAAGAAAAGCTCATTAACCCTCAGCAGCTATATGCGACTATGCAAACGAGTCCTTACGAGCAGAAACTTCGATACACTCATTTCCTTCCAGACAAACCCAAATTCGAATTGAAAGACTATGACCATGATTTTTAGAATCTAGTCAAGAAGAAATAAATGAAGATCTTGCAAACTTTTTCTCCCTAATCGAAAAATATTGCATTTAAAAATAGCTAATCTATGAGACTTTCGCGGACCCTAAGAATTACAGATAGTATTAGTGAAAGTCGAGTCAAATTCTTACAAAAGGAAGAAGGGGCGGAATAACTTTAAAAAGTGCTCAATCAATTATAAAAGCTATCTCCTCAGAAATTAGACAGCTATCGAGTGGGTAACAGTGGCCCAGACGATGTCCTGAGCTCCTCGCAAACAAGAGAAAAAGGGTAAAACCAAATTTAAATTGCCAAGACTTCAAGAGTTCATAATGAATAAGTATTTGTGAATGTTCGAAATCGAGTAATAGAGTAAATCCAAAAAGAAAAAGCTCAAAAACATCTGTTGGACCAGCGAAAGCGAGATTAAAACGAGAAGATACAATAGATTCTGCAGATGAAAATAGAGTCAGAGAGTCTAAGAGTCATCCAAAACTCGAGGATAAAGGATGTCGAAGGAAGATCATAATTGGCCAAGTAATTGAATTCACCCGATTTGTTCGGCTACGATGCAGAAAATGGCCAGTCACATTTAAATGCTAAATCTCTCAAGCTAAGTGAGCTTGAAGCCGAACTCAAAAAGGAAATGCAATTGAAGTGGCTGAGGGAGGTGCAAGCGGAACTCAAGCATCGAACACAGATGCAATAAATGTAAGATTCAAAGCAAAAGGACCATTTTAAACTGATGAGAGAAGTCGATAAAATTAATGAAAATAACGAGCAATAGAAAAGGTTTGAGCAAATATAGAGATAGGAAAGAGCCAAGGCTTAGAAAAGATTGCTAGAACTCGATGAATAGCGAAAAAGATAAATCGAAGAAGAAATGAAAGTAATTATCCAAAAGGAAAAACAAAATATGGAAAAATTCGCAATCATCCAAAAAATGGAAATCGAAGAAGAACTCAAAGAAGCCATGAAATAAAAAATTCTGGGTTCGCTCAAGAAATAGAAATAACAATACTACAATGAAAATAAAAAGTAGGAGTAGAGCAAAATGGCCGAACACGCATACAGAAGTCAGGTCAGATAGCAAATATAATAGCAGTACAAAATCGGAGTGGAAATGAAAAAGAATAGATAAAATGAAGAGAAGATGGCCAAGCTCCGGCTGGTAAAGGCCAAATTGTCAAACTACGACAAAAGTAAACCCTCCAAGGCAGAGCAGAAATAGACGAAATAGATAGAGCCCACGCCTGATTTGAATCAAGCGAAATAATTTAAATCATCTCATGAGCATATTGCCAACACAGGCTAAATTTTTGTCCTGAATACATTCTCGCCCGAAAAATAAAAAAAGAAGATGAGATAGCAATTCGAGCTTGAACTCTTTTCCTTTCGAACACCTGGGGCCTATTCGAGGGGATAAGCAGAATAAAATAAATTGGATGAAATCGCATAAGACTAAATCAAATTCATGAAGAAAGATTTTAAAACCACAATAGGCCGGAAAATATAATAGAACAGAGAATAATAATAGAAAAGGCAGGATGAAGTTACTCATAAGTAGGAAAATGACAACTTTTAGCCAACTATTGAATAGAAATAGAAAACGAAAATGAATGGCACCTAACTGAAGAACTCAGGGCTGAAAGGCGGATTGAGTGAGGCATCTTCTGATCGATTCACCAAGTTTTCACAATAAAAAATAAATCACTAAGCGATCATAGCCAATGAGAGATAGCTGATAAGAATGAAGCTGGGTATGAGCATCGAAGAGTATCAAATCTATCAGAAAAAGAAAGATGTGATTACACTTAAGAGAGATACGAACGATGTGAATACAAACAAAAAATAGATATCACGATTTCCAACAGGGCCCCACATAATTAGCCAATAATTTGAAAAAATGGAAGTTTAAAATACTCATTCGAAGCAATCAATCGATAGCTTCAGTCCAGAAGCGCCATTTGAGGAGTTAGATCGATCAATCCTTCAGCAATCAAACACTCCATAAGGCCAACCTATAGAATAAACCAAAATCGAATAGATATAGATACAGAAACAGGACTTTAGAAACTAAAAGCAAAAGCACAAAGTATCGAATAAGAAAGAAGAAAGATATCCAAATGCTGAAAGATGGACAGAAAACAGTAAAGTTGATACTATTTATAAAAAGCACTTCATGACTTCGGAAGACGAAGAAGATTCGAGTTATTTTGATGAAATCCCACACAAAAGAGGAAACAAATCTCCAAACAAAATTGTCTCCAAAATTAGCAAGAAGAACAAGGTGACGAAGCAGCCAATGCCAAATGCCAAAGGTGAGCAGACTGAACAGCAGATCGAACACAATCAACCGCATGAAACAATAAAAATGAAAGAAAAAAACGCGATAGATAAGCCAAAGAAGACATTAATTAAAATAAGATAAATTCCTCTAACTAAGCTGAAATAATTTTTCGATGACCATTTTTAAAACCTGCCGAAAGTGCTAAAGAAAATAAACATATACAAAAAAGAATAGTTACTAAAAATTTTACTAGAGCAACATAACTCCTTCGTTATTGTGGAATACATTAAATAAAGCTTATCATTAGGACTGGCCATTTTCATACACAACAAGAACAAGACTAAATATAGAAGTTTGGACATATTGCATTTGGGTATTTATGAGAAAAGTGAACATGACTACTTAGATGTGTTTCTGAATACCACGAAGTTAGTGATGAAGAAGGACCCTTGCGAATAAGTAACGCTTTCAATCATCTATGATAAGTAGATTGATTATCAATTGGAGTTTACCAAGGAGCTAGAAAAAGTATTTGATCCCTATTGCGCGATTCTGCAGAAAAAGATATTCAACTCTCAATTTTAAAGGAAATTTGTCATGCGCCGACCTTTAGGATAAGAGTTTAAAGGGTAGGCTCAAAAGCCTGGTTTAGGAATAAGTGAGCTAGACATTGAATTTTTCATTGCTTAAAAAAATATCGATAGCTTCGATAGTTATGAACCTCTTGGGTTTCGAGTGGGCTGCTACGGATTAGCTGCTCACTACTTATCGAAAAAATCAAACGAGTAGCATTTAGCTTCACTCATTCGAGCAAGTACATTGAGCGAAGACACAACCCCGATAAATTTAGGATGCCTGGCAAAGCTGTCCTTAGCCATGAAAATTAATACGAGTTTCATCAGGCTCGAGGAAATAGTGGAGGATGAGTATGCTGATATGATGACTCTCAACCTAGATTTGATAAACAGAAATAAAAAGATCCTACCATACCCGCCCGAGAAAGTGGAAGAGCCTAACCAGATTGTCTGGATGAAGTACAAGCAAGACTTTCAAATTCCATATGAATTTTATATTCAGAACATAAAAATTCAGCTCTAAAGATAGAGGGATACCGATGAAGATCAAGAGTTTTATTGTAAGTACATTCGGCTTACTCCTCCGGTTAAAAGCAAGCCCGAATCCCTCTAAAAACAATCCAAAAATGCGATGTTTACGATCAAATCCACTGCCTTTTCCTCGAGAGTGCATGTGCTGCCCTGCAAAAACAACCCGAAATACAAAATATTTTTCCTCGGCTCGGAAGAGTATGATACTTTGCAAAAGCCAATGTCCCTCGACGTCTACATGCGGGTTCTATTTGCGAACGTAGAACAGCATGATTTATCGATTTACGAGCATGTTTGGGTGCCGGAGATAACTTCGGCAGGAAAATTCCAAATGAAAGAATTCGACACCATAATTAACAAGTGTGCTGTGCTGAAATCTGTATTAAACTATACATACACTGATTACCTTGGAAACAGCTTGAAGTTCGAGCCAAGCCATAGAGACCTCGTGATCACGCCTCCTTTCATTATGGGAGTGCTGAATATGCAGATTGAGAAGGTCATCGAAGGCAGCCCAATTTATATTCAAAGAGTAAATAAAAGCGACTTAAAGTCCCTGATCGCGATAGAAAAAAAAATAAAATAGTCGGATTGATTGATTTTTCACAAGCTTATTCTATAATAAATATTGGTATAAATGTTGAATTCCTATTTCTCATCATTCCTCTTCCATATCGAAGTTTTGTTTTTGCATCAGGTTGTCCATCAGTTCCACCTCGTCTTCATCTGAGTCCATTAAACATTATTCTTCCACCACTTTGTGCATTATTTACTTTTATTTTTTCATCTCAGGCATCCTCTCCTCGGTCTTTTTTAGTTTGTGGCTCAAAGCCGTATTCAGCTTTGTGTTTTTTGTTGCGAATTCTTGTTGTTTGGACTTATACTTTTACTATTGAAAATTGTTCATGACATAATCGGACCACATATTGTTATGGCTGATCGAGCCTTTCGCGTCCCCTCTCGCGTACATATTGGCAGTGAGCGAGGTGACCCTCTGGCTGACAACCCCGATATTGGCTTGCTTCTCCGTTTACTTCCTGTCTTCGGTTGTCTTCGATTAAGAACTAATGACCCTCAAGAATTTTCCGCCTTTGGGGCTCGAGTATAATATTTGCGCTTGAAATGGAACCTTCTTAAGTTTCTCGACATCGACCTCCATGAACTTGAGATCTTCATCGTTTCGAATTTCGTACTCGAACGAAATCTTGGTGTTGACTGTAGCATTGGAGTAATTTTTTTTGAGGACCGACCCATTTTCTACGATACTGGCCAAGTCTTCATTTCTAAAGATCATTGCCTTGTGCAGCTTGATCACTACATCCACATTTAGGCCAACCACTTCGTCACTCAGGACATTTGCGAAATCGTCAGCCAAGCTTTCGGATTCACAACTTTTATATTGCCGTTTGTTAGTTCAGCAAGCTTTCCAATGACTTCCATTTTGCAGCCTTAGCCTTTAATGGTCATTATGTTGACAGAAATATTTCTAGATTTTGCTACTTCTGCTAGCTCCTCATAAAACTTCTTTTTCTCCTCATCCAAAGGTTCCAGCAAGCCAACACCAATGTTGGCTAATCCATCTGTGCACAGAATGACAGTCGAACCTGGATTACCTTTCGAAGCGACCTCGATGGCAGAAATGATTCCAGGACCCAGCGCTGTTTGTCCTTTTGCTTCCTGTTTATTCAGCTGGCCCATTAAGGTATTAAATGATTCGACGAGAGGCTGAGTGAGCTTAAAGCCATTTAATGAGTCGACGATGGACTGCTTATTGTTGAGTTTATCGCCAAGAATGTTGGTGGTAGGCGCATGATCATCTCCGATGACTGTGACTTAGTTGTTAAAAGTGACAAATCCGACTCTCCTAAAAGGATCTTTCTTTTTTATTTCAATCAGCTGGGCTTAAATCGCGCTGAAAATGCACTGCCTTCTGGAAATGAAGGTTTTGTTATTATTCTGCTGTCCGGGAAGAAAGTTAAATTGCGCCTAATCTCCAGGCTCCATGAAGGTCTTGAGCATATCGATTTATTATTGACTCAACCCGAATTTAAGATTGATCTTCCCCTGCACTTCAGAAGTGGTATTCATGCTACCAGAAGTGTCGATGCAGAAGATCATAGTGGAGTCATTTTGACTGCCCTCATTCTGGAGCTCGCTCTCAATAAGATAGTAGACATCGTCCTTGGTTGGGATTTCTTACTTGTCAATTGCAATGGCGTTGGGGTAGGAACAAAACTCGCACTACCAGAGAGATTAATTGGGCTTCAACTAAATTTGGGGCTGCTCGCCAGATTCAATGAGCTCCTTTCGAGATTTAATGGTCGAAAACTGATTGAGCACTGCTCTGCATTTGGCACAGTAATAGGGATCGCCTTCGGTTATTTTATTTTCGGAATCCTTCATGCTATTAAAAGTCACGACGAAGATGTTCAGATCCAGGTTTTGGAGAGGAGCCTATTCCTCCATTTTCTACTCAGTGGCAAGCTTTGCTTTTCTTCGATTCAAGAAAGTTACAGGTGAAGCTTTTTTCATGATTTATCAATTGATCAATATTCATCCAAGAGTAAATCACTTATAATGTCAAATGGCCTGAATTGATAAATTCTGATGGCCAGCATCCTCAAAAAGGCACAATATCACTTCGGCGAGGTGGAAGAGAATGGGCGAAGCATAAACTGTAGAGAAACAAGCACTCCAAGCCACCGACTGTCGAACAGGCCTACAATATTTGCTTGAATAGATCTTGCTTTTTGTTTGTGCAATAAATAAGGTTTAAATAATATATCTGATAGCTAATCATGAGCCTTCATAGTTCCAAAAAGTGGGGTTGGGGTTGGGGTTGGGGTTGGGGTTGGGGTTGGGGGGTTGGGGTTGGGAAATAATAAAAGCCCGACTCTTTCGAGTTTCTCAAGGAAAAAATTATATAGGACGAACAATGGAATGATTTCTGGGCCAAGAAGAAGCAATGGATGGAAGCGGTCCAGTATGTATCCAGAGAACATCTCTCAGCCTCCGAAATCCTGCACCTCAAAAACACCAGTAGTAACAAGGGCATGCTGCATGAAAATAATCAGATACCCTGATCTTTATGCAACATTGGCTCCTAAATTCATTATGCGTACTCTCAAACTGCCGTGTGCAGCACAGTGCCGTTTGCATCACAGTGTTGTGTGCGCCACAGTAGGTGTGGTATATTGTGATGGGGAAGAGTCGTGACATTTTGTATAATACTTCGATGGTGAGTAAAGTGGTGATAATAGTGGAAGGTGAATATTTAAGTAATATTTAAATAATAATCCGCAAGCTACTCTTATAAATACATCACAAATGGATTAGGATTTGTACGATTAATTCGGGAACTACATCGGGCCGGAGGTGCTCAGCGACTAAGAAGAAGCGAAGCAGTAAGATAATAAAAATGAAGAGGCTAATGCGAATCAGCAGCAGGTGATCCACTCCTCCAACGAGCATCAGATTGTCCTACATGAGGACAAAAAATACTATCTCCTCCACTAGTAGATCTATCCTGGTGCTGAAATCATGATCGAACAGGAAGATCGCCAGGATATCGACATCCCTCTTATTGCCAAGCAATCCACCAAGCTCTACGACCACCACGAGCACCTCCCTACCCACTACCAAACTGACTATATGCTGGAACTCATGCGAAACCAAGCCCTCGTCAGGAATATCTGCGTGACCGGCCATTTAGCGCATGGCAAGACACTACTTCTCGATATGCTCATACAACAAACCCATATCCGAAAGTGGAACCTAGACAAGAACTATCGCTGGATGGACACAAGGGCTGATGAGCAGTCTCGAGAAATGACCATCAAGGCAAAGTCCATTACCCTCCTCCTCCCCGACTTTAAGGACAAACATTACGTGTTTAATGTGATAGACACTCCCGGGCATCCTAATTTTATTGGATAACTCGTCGCAGCCCTCAGGATCAGCGACGGCGCGATTCTAGTGATCGATGCCATAGAAGGGGTGATGCTCATGGATGAGAAGATAATAAGGCATATCATTCGATAGGACTTAGATGTGATCGTAGTCATCAATAAAATCGACCGGCTGATTGTCTAAATGAAAATCCCGCCTGAGGATGCGTATTTAAAGCTGAGGCACACTCTGTAGGAAGTGAATGGACTTTTCGTAAAAATTTCCGCACAGCTTGGCATCTAAAACAGATACAAAATATCTCCACTCCTTAATAATGTCCTTTTCTCTTCAGCCGAGTATAGCTTCATGCTCAGTTTGGACTCCATTGCAGCGAACTACAAGCTAAGTTTCCCTGAGGTAGAAGCCGGCACCTTGGCCCGAGTCCTTTGGGGAGACTACTTCTTCAACAGAGAAACTAGAAAGTTTTATAAAAAGCCTCAAGGCTCAGCAAAGAAGAGAGCCTTCGTCTAATTCGTATTGGAGCCGATTTACAAGATATTTTCCCATACCGTTGGCAAGGACAGAGAGGATCTTTAGCCCTTTCTCCTAAACAACTTGGGAGTCTCCTTGACAAAATAAGAATACCGCCTCAACATAAAGTCGATGATCAAGCTGATCTTCTACCGGTACTTCAAGTCGAATGCTTGCCTGGTGTCGAGTGTGGTGAGGCACGTACGGAGGCCGAGCGAGCGCGTGAAATTCATAATGAGCAAATACTACAAAGGTAGGTAAGAATCTCGTTAATTTTCAGAGAGTGTCATGAAGAGTTCCAGTGAAGGCCCTTTATTAATTCATACTGTGAAAATGTATCACAAGAATGATTATAAGACATTCGATGTCTTGGGGCGCGTTCTTTCTGGAACTCTCAAGAAAGATGATAAATTGCGAATCTTCGGCTAAAAGTACGAGCTCGGAGACGATGAAGACATGTTTGTCAAAAATGCCTCCAAAATCTATCTCCTCCAAGGCAGGTATCGCCTCGAAGTCAGCTCAGTAACTGCTGGCAATCTCGTCTTAATCGAAGGAATCGACAGCGCCATCTCCAAAACTTCGACCATTGTCCATTTCGATCAGGATTACCGTCAAACCAGCGCGATTCTCCCACTTAAATTTTGGACAGAGTCAATCATGAAAGTGTCGATCGAGCCTTTAATTCCGAGTGAGCTCCCGAAAATGATTGAAGCCATACGAAGAGTCAACAAATCCTACCTACTCTTGAAAACAAAAGTCGAATAGTCTGGAGAGCACGTAATCATCGGGACTGGATAACTGTATTTATAGTCAGTTCTGCATGACATTCGGAGCTTATACAGCGACATTGAAGTGAGAATATCGGATCCATGTATAATTTTGAGCGAAACGGTGATCGAGACATCGGGCATTCCCTGCTATGCTGACACCCCCAATAAAAAGAATAGGATCAAAGCCTTGGCTGGCCCACTTTAAAAGGGAATTTCAGACCAGATCTAAAAATAGCTGATAGATGTCAATAATAACCAATAGCTCAGCAACTACCTCGAAACCAAATTCGAATGGGATTAGCTTGCATCCAATAATATTTGGTCCTTTGGCCCTGAGGAAACTGGCTCCAACGTTATCATCAATGACTCTCTGGTCAGCCAAACCAATCAGGATTTACTATAAAGAGTGAAGCCCAGCATCATCCAGGGCTTCAAATGGAGCGCCCGAGAAGGTCCTCTTTGTGATTAGCCAATGAGAAATGTCAAGTTCAGAATAATCGATGCTTAGCTATCTCAGAATACCTTTGATTGCCCTCCTGGGCAGCTCATACCAACAGCTAGAAGAGCTTTCTATTCTTCGTTTTTAACCGCAAACCCTAGACTGATGTAGCCGGTATTTCTTACCGAAATTCAATGCTCATCTTCTGAGAGTATTGAAGCAGCCTTCGCAGTTCTAGCAAAGCGTCGAGGAACTGTTCGATCGTAAATACCCAAGCCAGGGACAGCCCAGCACATCATCAAGGCAGTAATACCTTGCATCGAAGCAATAGGATTCGAAACGGACTTAAGGATGTACACAGTCGGACAAGCATTTTGCCTATCAGTGTTCGACCATTGGCAGATTCTGCCTGGAGACCCCTTGGATAAGAATATAGTGGTCAAGCCATTATAAATAATGCAGCATCACGAGCTAGCAAGAGAGTTTCTAATAAAGACGCGAAGGAGGAAGGGATTGAACGAATAAGTTTCCATCGTGAAATATTTCGACGACTTGAATGTGAAAGATCTTCTCAAGAACGACATTACATTCAAGGATTTTATATGATATGTGTATTCTGAGTCAATTTCAATATTATCTGCTTTAGTAACTCACTATCAACTTTCGGACGGACGAAGAGGCCGAAATAACGCATGCTCAATTAGTAATAATTGAAAATTTGATAAAAAAAACGAGACTCTCCGAATAACTGACCGCTGGTTTAGACTCAGTCGCTAAATTGGAGGCTAAAATTAAATATATAAATAAATATATAAATTTAGACAGGTCCATTCAATTTTAATATTACTGAGAGGTTTATTTTACTTTTTTATAAATGATCTAATTATCTCTCAACACTAGACTATAAGGGGTTGGGGTTGGGGTTGGGGTTGGGGTTGGGGTTGGGGTTGGGGTTGGGGTTGGGGTTGGGACATCAAATTGTTCCAGCATTGCGGAATATTTGTTCATTTGTTCATTTGTTCTGCATATTTCAGCAGCGATCATCGCAACGGGAAAGCAGATGAACAAGAATAGAGCTAGCAAAATTTTATTGTAATATTATGAAATGATCAAAAATGTCTGACATCGATGAGTAAACTATTGAATTTATGGCGTTATGTATATTATACATATGAATTGCTCAGATATCAGTGTTAGAACTCTTTTTTATGATTGGCTGCTTATTTTTGTCCTTGTCCTTGACAGCAGGGGAAAGTCCTATGCGAAATTTATGTATTAATAGCTCATTCGACGATCCTGTGTGGCTCCTGGTGCTGTTTGATTTGTTTTTTTTTACCGAACTTCGAAAGAGGGGTATAATAGTTCGTGGGCCTCATCATCATTTTAACCTTTGAGTTCACAGCCACAAGTCTACTATTGGAGTGGCTCCCCAAGTTCGAATAATAGTTCTAGGATGCCTCATTATTTGGTTGAGCTGGCTCAGCAACTTTTAAACTTCGATTAGCTTAATATAAATCTGCAGCCTTTAGGGGCTGATAAATTTGAAACCGATCCTTCGATTATTGAGACTGAAGATGGCCACTGGTCGCGAGCCTATTACTATTGCTCTTGCTCTTACTTTTGTTTTTGATTACTTTTTTACGTGTCCTTTATCTCTGGATACTTTAAGGCTTGTGAATGTAGCTCTGCAAGGCTGCTTTCGGGTTTGATTTGGTTGAAAGAGGTTTGAAAAGCAGTTTATCTTTGAATGTACGCTATCTCGGATATAATGTCTTCTTTAGTTGGGAAATAGCTAATTTTTCATAGTAGGTTTGATTCAATTTGACCCACTCGGAACTTTTTATCTCCTTGATTTCCAACCTCTTGGCAGGGTCGAACTGAAGCAGAGAGACAAGCAATATTTGAAGAGGCTTACTTAACTATTGCTTGAGCCTGTAGACTCCCTTCGAGAATTTCTACTTGATTTTCTAAATAGTGTCAGCGAGAAAGGGAGCTCGCTTGTGGTTCAACTCGTAGAGCAGCACTCCAAGAGCCCAGATATCGCTCTTGTAGTCGTAGGGGATCTATGCGACCATTTCAGGTGCCATGTACTCGTAGGTCCCACAGAAAGTTGCCCTCTTTCGCAAAATGTCATCTGCGACCCATCCGAAGTCGCACAGCTTGGCATTCATTTCGTGGTCTAGTAGTATGTTCTAGGGCTGAAGTAATCAGAGATATTTACCTTTATATCCCGATGAAAGACATTCATTTTGTGCATATACTCAATGGCATCAAGTATCTGGTAGAACAATTTGAAAGACTCCTCTTCTGAAAAGAAAGTACCTTTCTTCGACAGATAAGCAAATAAGCTCTGGTTCACAGCGAAGTCCATGACCATGTAAATTCTTTACTTTTATACTAAGGCTCCCCAAAGCTTGATGATATGAGGGTGGTCCATCTGCAGATGAATTATTATTTCTCGATTCAGCAGCGACATCTCGGATTAACTAGCATCGGCTGCAACTCTGATCTAATTCAAAGGATTGGTTACTATTTTGATGGCATATATTTTATTGGTGAGCTTGTGGATGGCTTTGTGGACAACTCCGAATGAACCCGTCCCGATTGGTCTTCCCTTTTCCAGGAACTAGAAATCTGCGATACTCGTAAAATGGGAAGCTGGGAAATATTCCAAAAAATTCATAGAGAACAATTATTATAGAAGCATAATTCAATGTTGTATGTGCAATAAAACAGAAACCATAATGCGTCTATGTAAATGGACATGCATATATATATTTATTGCGAAATCGCGACAGAGAGTTCATTGTAAAAGCTTGCATTCACAAGCGAATTGTATCCAAATTACATAGCCTTCCTTGGATATATGAAATAAGTTGCCAACGGTGATAAATGATCATTTTGCTAGTTTCATGATAGCATTCACTGAATCATCATTGGTTTCTCTCAGGGCTCTGATTGCTTCAGCCTTTGAGCATTTACTGTATTACATCACCATCTTAATATTATCGGGACTCAATCCTTCTTCTGAAAGATCTTCGGCAGTTGCCTCTTCGGCTTTGGGTCCGACAGCTTTGGATTCTGTCGATTCAACTTTCGCTTCTTGGAGTCCTTCGGGGCTGATTGGACTAGTGTACTGATCCATTTCGTTTTGGCCGGCTTGGAGGCCATCGAGGTTGGGTTTACCGAAAACGATGTAGGCGTTTTCGCTGCCTGGAGATTTCCACACATCTGGATCATCGATGCTAATCACGAAGTTTTTGCCCTTTTTAATGGTGACTCTGTTGATTCCAGTCACAGGCTTCAATCCCATTTTGCTCATGGCCTTTTTGAATTTCTTCTATCCTTTGGTGCCTTTCTTGCCATCGTGGTCGTGGTCGTCGCCTGAACTGTGGTCGTCGTCGTGATCGTGGTGATCGTGATTGCAGTTCTCCCCATGCTCATGCACCTACTTTTTGGCTTCTTATTAACTCATGGTAAATTGTGATCTGAAATTATATCGAAATATATGGATTAAACTAATTTAAATATTCATGTCTTTGGGGTTGGGGTTGGGGTTGGGGTTGGGGTTGGGGTTGGGGTTGGGGTTGGGGTTGGGGTTGGGGTTGGGATTATCAGGCCTATATTAAATGAAGACTCAAGGGGTTGGGGTTGGGGTTGGGGTTGGGGTTGGGGTTGGGGTTGGGGTTGGGGTTGGG